>NC_057729.1:60134004-60142590 GCF_004010195.1 Chiloscyllium plagiosum | reverse complement strand
TTATCTTAACCTGCTTGGCACACTCTCCTCATTCCTGAAGAAGGGCTTATGCCCGAAATGTCGATTCTCCTGCTCCTCAGACGCTGCCTGGTCTGCTGTGTTTTTCCAGCACCACATTTTTCAACTCTGGTCTCCAGCATCTGCAGTCCTCACTTTCTCCCCCCCCACACCAGGGCTGGTTATCACACGGCCTGCTATTACACACTACCCATTGTAGGCCACTAATAGACCCCACTCCTAGGTTCAGCATTACTCATTCCCTTCACTGTCCAACTGCTCTCTCTCTTTGGGCTCTTTCCCACCAATTGTTTACTCCTTACCTCCTCCCCCCACCTTGCCTTCTGCATAAAAACCAACTCCCATTAGCCCTGAAGAAGGGTCACTGGATCTGAAATGTTAAGCCTGATTTCTTTCCACAGATGCTGTCTGATCTGCTGAGCTTTTCCAGCAATTTATTTTTGTTTTAAGTACAATACAAATGAATTTTTAAAATCATTAAGTTTAAAAGTCACTCCTCAACCTCCCTAACCTAATGTCCAGTCTTTTTGAGGGGGGAGGGGTAAACCACCAATTTCTGTAGAACCAATAGATTTTCAGCACGCACCAGCTCTTAACTACAGCAAAGGAAAGTGTTTGTGTTTGTAGTAAATGTGGTTTGGAGAGTTTTTAAATCGGGAAAGACTTATGGCCACTTCCTGTGTCACTTCCTCCTCATTGATTCACATGATAGAAGAAAGCGCTGGAACTGAGCTGAATTGCGGGAAGTGTAACGAGATTGAATGACCGAGGAATGTCTGCGGTTCTAAGTGTGGCCTTGATCTCATTTATAAACTATTCAGCTGTACTTTTGCAGTGAAGTGGTGATGTGTAATCATTAATCTCCCGGCATAATTGGACTAAATGTGAAACCGTTTACAACAGCTGTCATTTCGCAAGAACTATCACTTTGATCTTTGGAGTATTTATTCATTCAGTTAACTGCCTGTTCCCTTTGCTGTTCCCCACTTTTATTTGTACTGCCTGTGTTTGGGGACTGTTTCTCACTGCCATGCAGCAGGAACCCCAGCACCTTTAGGAATAATTTAACCCCATCGCTCTGATACCAGCAACAGTACAGGAGCGGATTAAATTGCAAAGGGGTTCCGGCACCATGCTCAGTAATCTGTCAGCTGTGACTGACCTACAGACTGACTCCTTACCCTGGGGACAGCCAGTGGCTGCAGTGAGGCTTTGGCAAAGGCCTGGGCTTTAAAGGTCTGGGTCAGGCCATTCTTGGACTGAGATTAGAAACGTCTTCACCCAGAGAGTGGGGAGTACGTGGAATTCTGTTGCATAGAAAATGGTTGGGGCCAAAGTATTGGATGTTTCCAAGAGGAAGTTAGCAGCTGTTCTTGCATCTATAGGGACCAAGGGGAACAGGGAGAGAGCAGGAACAGGGAACTGATCTGGAGCATCAGCCATTGATCATATTGAATGGGGGAGAGGGCTGGGGGGGCTGACTGGCCTCCCCCTGCTCCTATTCCTATGTTTCTATGAGGGGTATGGTAGGGGAGGGTTGCTGGAGGCTGTTGGGGAAATGTGAAGCAATGCAGCAAAGAGTGGGTCTGAGGAAATATAATGAGCAGCACAGCTGTGGAGGAACCCTTTTTGGAATATGTTCAGGATAGTTATCTGGAGCAATATATCGGGGAATGAACAGGGACATGTTCTAATTTTTTTTAAACTGGTGGGACAGTCCAATGAGGAGACATAATTGAGACTGGGCCGGGATTCTCTGGAGTCGAGAAGAATTAGGTGATCTCATAGAAACTTCCAAAATTGTTAAAGGGACCGACAGAGCAAATGCATAAAATTGTGATTCCCTGGGTTTGGGGCAGAAACATGATGGAGGTAGATGATCAGCCATGATCTAGAATGGCACAGCAGTCTCCAGAGACTGAATGGCCTCCTCCTGTTCTGATGGATTATTGGGAAGACAGCAGTCAGCATTCCCCAGAAGGAACTCTGTGACAATGGGCGTGGAATCAGTACACCCAGACCTCAAGAGGACAATTCCTGCGATTCTCCATAATGGTCCCAAAAGATTTTTAATCTTCTCCAGAGAGATTAGTTGGCACATTTATTAAATTTCCAATCCAAAAGGGAGCCGCTCTCTCTCTCTCTCTCTCTCTCTGAGTCCTGTAGTGGGGTCTCGGCCCAATACACACACACCCAACTGTAAGAGCAGGATGTGGTTTCAGGGTCAGTCTATGAGCTACAACTGACTCCAAGCAGCGAGTAACTGAGATCAGATTGACCCATGTGACTGCAGCCAACTTCACCACTTGGGCACCGGCTATACCCTGACCACACATGGGATCTTCCTGGGTACAGTGCACAACCAGACAGCACTAGTAAGACTCTTTGGGAATCTTGGAAGTTCATCATTTCCAAATTGTTCCCTGTTTTGTTGCATCAGTTAACACACCTGTGGACCAGGTGGGACTTGAATCTGGGTCTCCTGGTTTAGAGGTAAGGACACTACTGCTGCACCACCACAGCCCTCAGTGTAAGGCAATACTGGAAGATGCGAAATAGATAAAATCTGTGATTTGCAATTAAGGCACCAATCAGATGGATTGTGAGGTGCTGAAATTCCATAGTCCTGCTGGAAGATATTATTCCTGTGGTGATCCCCAAGGAGGGAATACTCATGATCTAGGATCAGCCACAAGAGATGTCCATGAGCAGGAATTTCAGTGCCTGAGTGACAAAAGTAATTTCTATTTCATTAAGTGGAGTTTTTAATAAATATTCATTGTCCAGTGCTGAGTCAATGATCCCAGTCTCCGGCTTCCCATCCTGTCTGCACAACCAACAGGAAACAGTATTTGTTCCCAGCACAATTCTTGGGAATCAGCCTCGGTTTTATTTCAAAAGGAAAAAAGAACTGAGGGTTATATTATTGAACTAGGCACAGGACTGGAAGAGGAATTTCAGCAGTTTCTTGGTTGCTTTGTTTGGTTGGCCAGCCAGTACGATGAGTGCCCACCCTTCCTGGGGCTCCCTCTCAGTCCCTCGCACATTTACTGAAACTAAACACACAATCAAAGCAGTCAGCCATTTCATCATGAATTCACCATCAGGGTGTAGATGTCACTGGGCTTTATTCTGGGAGGACCCTGCCGTCTGGCCAAAACAATCAAACAGCATGTTCAACATCTGCAGCCAATCAGCCGACAGAGAGACAGAAGTCAGCCCTTTCCTCTCTGGATGCTGACTCTCATCTTGTTAGAACCTATGGTGTTGTCACTGATGACCAACATCATCTGTTTTCTGGGGAGTTTGTAAATCAGTGAAGTCAATCAGAGTTCATTCAGTCCCACAAACTGCATTCAAGGAAAACTGGACTCTTGAGACACTGAATCATCTTTAATTGTAATGACTTAGTGGTTTCTCAAAGTGGAGCTGAATCAGATAGGAGCAGGAACACCCGGTTTGGTCCCTACAGGTAGTTGGTTGGTATCTCATGTACTGGGCACATGTACAATTGGCTTCAATAACCCGGGCAAGAGACAGGGGAAATTGCAGACAACTCCCTTCCCATACTAATGGTCCGGTGCCTTGATTGGACTGTATGTGTGTGACTCTGTTGGTGTGGGGGGTGTGGGGGAGTCTCGCTCTCTCTCACACACATATAAATGTGATGTGGAGGTGCTGGCGTTGGACTGGGGTAGACAAAGTCAGAAGTCACATGACACCAGGTTTGAGTCTGACAGGTTTATTTGAAATCACAAGCTTGTGGACTGCTGCCCCTTTGTCAGATGAAGTGGAGGGAAGCGCACAGGCACAGAATATACAGGCGGAGAGATCATGGCATTTACATTCTGTGCCTGTACGCTTCCCTGTACCTGACAAAGGGGCAGCGGTCCAAAAGCTTGTGATTTCAAATAAACTGTTAGACTCAAACCTGGTGTCATGTGACTCCGACTTTGTTACGTATAAAAACTGGAACTAAATCACAGATGGGTACGGTGTACGGAGGGAAAGCTGGGACAGCAGGGCAGTGGTTCCTTTGGAAAGGATTTGCTGTGATAGTTCTTCTGCTGATTTGGACATTGTTGTTCAGTCAACCATCTTGGGATATTTCCAGGAGACACAGGGTGGCTGGTTCACTTAGAAAAGGTCTGACTTAATCAATTAAAAGACACAGCTTACAGCAACTACTGAAGGAAAGATAAATTAGTTTTCTTAAGGATTAGAACCATAAAATCTCTACAGTATGGAAGTACAGCATTTAGCCCATCGAGTCCACACCGATCCTTCAAACAGCATCCAACCCAGACCCTTCCCCTCGACCCTATCTCTATAACCTGGCATTTCCCATGGCCAACCCACCTAACCTGCACATCTCTGTGGGAGGAAAGCAGCATATCCAGAGGAAACTCACGCAACCGCAGGGTAAATGTACAAACTCCACACAGACAATCGCCCGAGGGTAGAATCGAACCCTGGTCCCTGGTCCTGTGAGGCAGCAGTACAAACCACTGAGCCACTGTGCAGCCGATGAAAAGCTTAAAGAAGCTTTTACTACAGACAACAGAGAGAATCCTGAAGTTCTGAAGGTGTTTCATAATCTTGTACGTAACCCTAAACTGTTCAACTACCTGAGAACCAATCATATAGTTACTGGTAAGCAGACAGCAATCAGCTGCGTATTGACAATCAAAGCTCCGTTTGTACACAACCCTTCAATCCCAGCTCATCTACACTTCATCTCCTACTACAGCTGTGTAAACAGTGTTCACAATGAGGTCAAGTTCCTTGCTTTCAGAAACATATGAATCCTTCATTTTCAAGCAGATCTTTTCCTATTGAAATGCAGAATTTAAAATACAGACAAATAAAGTAACACAGATTTTACGTCTCTTGTAAGAAAAAGTTCATGTTCTGTCCCTCCTCCGTTCTGTCTCCATATCCCTGAACATTTCTCCTGTTCAGATATTCCAAATATTCACACCGCGGAATAAGGCTACTCAGTGCAGGTCCATTGTACCCTGAAGGTTGCTGCACAGGTGGATAGAGTGGTCAAGAAGGCATATAGTATGCTTGCCTTCATTGGACAGGATATTGAGTATAAGAGCTGGCAGGTCATGTTAAAATTGTACAAGACATTGGTTCGGCCGCATTTAGAATACTGTGTACAGTTCTGGTCGCCACATTACCAAAAGGATGTGGACGCTTTGGAGAGGGTGCAGAGAAGGTTTACGAGGATGTTGCCTGGTATGGAAGGTGCTAGCTATGAAGAAAGGTTGAGCAGGTTAGGTTTATTTTCATTAGAAAAAACAAGATTGAGGAGGGACCTGATTGAGGTTTACAAAATAATGAAGGGTATAGACAGGATGGATAGAGACAAGCTTTTTCCCAGGGTGAAGAATTCAATAACGAGAGGTCACGCTTTCAAGGTGAGAGGTGGAAAGTTTAAGGGGGATACATGCAGCAAGTACTTCACACAGAGGGTGGTGGGCATCTGGAACGCGTTGCCAGCAGAGGTGGTAGAGGCAGGCACGGTAGATTCATTTAAGATGCGTCTGAACAGATGCATGAGTAGGTGGGGAGCAGAGGGACACAGATGCTTGGGAATTGATCGACAGGTTTAGACAGTGGATTTGGATCAGCTCATCCTTGGAGGGCCGAAGGGCCTGTTCCTGGGCTGTAAATTTTCTTTGTCCTTTGTTCTTTTCTTTGCCCATCATACCTGAACTGGTTGAGAAATGAGCTTCTTCACCTAATCCTATTTTCTAGCTTCTGGTTAGAATCAGTGAAGGTTCCCAGATTTCAGGACCACATACAGATGCCTTTTACATGTCCTGATAGGGATGATCGGCAAAAACTATCATCAGAGAGTTTCAGACCCTGATCACCCTTGTCACTGACCTGTCTGTGAAGGGAAATATGCCCTTCCCAGCCACGGAATGGGGCGTTCACAATCTCTGGTAAATCCTTCTCAGCCTGCACCTTTCCCTGGAAGAAAATTCCAGCCTCTCCAACTTTTCCACATTGTTGTATTTTTCCAGCCTTGGCAACATCCTGATCAATCTCATCTCTCCCCTCACTGGTCTTATTGCATCTCTTTCTGAAATGCATGTGGTACTCATGCTGTGGCCTAATTGATGACTTATTCAGTTCCAACATTAGCTCCCTACTCTTACATTCCATACCTCAGCTAATAAATGGTCTCACTAACAGTATAGACCCAACAGAGGTGGTGGCACAGTGGTGTAGAGTTGAGAGGGAATTCCCCTAGGAGTCCTCAATATTAACTCCAGACCACACAAAGTTAAATAGCATTGGGTCAAATATGGGCATGGACTCCTCCTGCTAATGCAGCCTTCCCAATCAGTTAATGAATCAGTACCCTTCCATGTTGAACCACACTTGGAGGAAGCACTGAGGATGGCAAGGGCACAGAATGTACTCTGGGTGGGGGGATTTCAATGTCCCACCACCAAGAGCAGCTCAGCAGCAGCATTCCTGATCGAGCTGGTCAGGTCCTAAAGGACATAGCTGCTAGACTGGGCCTGCAGCAGTTGGTGAGGGAACCAACAAGAGGGAGAAACATTCCTGACCCCATCCTTACCAATTTGCCGGCTGCAGATGTATCTGTCCATGACAGTATCAGTAAGAGTAACCACCGCACAGTCCTTGTGGAGACAAAGTCCAACCTTCACACTGAGAATACCCTCCATCGTGTTGTGTTAAGTGGGACAGACTTCAAACAGATCTAGCAACTCCAGACAGAGCCATCCTTGAGGCTCTGTGGGCCATCAGCAGCAGCAGGGCTGTACTCCAGCACAATCTGTAACCTTACGGCCCGGCATATCCCCCACTTAACCATGACCATCAAGCCAGAGGATCGACCCTGGTTCAATGGAGAGTGTAGGGAGGCATGCCAGGAGCAGCACCAGGCAGATCTGAAAATGAGATGTCAACCTGGTGAGGCTACCAAACAGCATAAACAGCAAGTGACAGGCAAACCTAAAAGATCCCAGAACCAACGGATCAGATCTAAGCTCTACCGTCCTGCCACATCCGGTCGGGAATGGTGGTGGACAATTCAACAACTCACTGGAGGAGGAGGCTCCACAAACCTCCCCCTCCTCAATGATGGAAGAGCCCAGCGCATCAGGACAAAAGATAAGGCTGAAGTTTTCACAGCAATCTTCAGCCAGAAGTGCCGAGTGGATGACCCATCTCGGCCTTCTCCAGTGGTCCTCACCATCACAGATCCCAGCCTTCAGCCAGTTCAATTCACTCCACGTGATATCAGGAAACAGTTGGAGAAACTGGATACTGCAAATTGATACTGCAATGGGCCCTGATAACACTCCAGCAATAGTACTGAAGACTTGTGCTCCAGTACATGCTGCAGCCTATGATCTGCATATCCCATGAATTAACTTTTAGATAGAAGGGAAAGATTCCCATATGCTGCCTTAACCATTTTGTCAACCTATTCAGCTGTCCTCCAGGACCTGTGAACATTCACTCCAAGTTTCATCACTTCCTGTACACTAAACATTATTCTGCCTTTTATTTTCTATAATCCATTGCACTGTTTGACCTCCCCAGATGCATGTCACACTTCTCCACATTGAATTCCATTTGCTACCTTTCTGTCCACCTGACCCTTCTGCAGCCTATAGCTATCCTCCTCATCATTGACCACGCAGTCAGGTTTTGTTTTGTCAGCAAACATCTTACTGATGCCCCTCCCGTTATCTCCAAACCATCACCTCAGTTGCCTGGTTTGCCAGGCAGAGTAACACCAACAACATGCATTCAATTCATACACCAGCTCTGACCCGGAAAGACTCTCTTTCTCAATCTCTCCCCTCGCCCTAAGGCATGGTGACCCTCAGGTTAGATCGTGCCCCAATCGTCTCTCTCCAGGGGAGATCAGGACAAAATGACAACTTCTGTTTTGCCACATAAAGGAGGGGCTTGCTCCTAAGCCCCTGCAGAGCCCACCTGGCAACAGTCTTCCTGTCAGAAAATCACCGTCTAATCTGTTCTTTATAGTCACTGAGCAAATTTCATATCCAGTTGCTGTATTCCACAAGATCCCGCGGGTTTTAATTTTTTTTAAACAGTCTGCCACATGTTTGTGAGCATGCTTATGAATATGTGTGTATCTATACAAATGCGCTTTGTGCATGTTTGGTCGTGTCCGTGTACCTCTATGTGTCTATCAACGTGTGTCTGTCTGTTTGGGTGTGTCTGTCTTTGTGTGCATTTGTGAGTATATGTGTATATGAGTCTGTGTGTGTGTGTCTGTATCTGTGTGTCTGTGTGTGTGTGCCTGTGTGTGTGTCTGTATGTGTGTCTGTGTCTATGTGTCTGTGTGTGTCTGTATCTGTGTGTTTGTATCTGTGTGTCTGTGTGTGTCTGTGTTTGTGTGTCTGTGTCTGTGTGTCTGTGTGTGTCTGTGTTTGTGTGTATGTCTGTGTGTGTGTCTGTGTCTCTGTGTCTGTGTGTCTGTGTGAGTGTGTGTATATCTGTGTGTGTGTGTATATCTGTGTCTGTGTGTGTGTGTATCTGTGTGTG
>NC_057729.1:60130926-60133991 GCF_004010195.1 Chiloscyllium plagiosum | reverse complement strand
GAGGTACAAGTCGGTCGAGATATTTGGGGGAGCTGAACTTATGTACAGAGATTAAGAATGTTACTTAAACGGAGAAGGGAGGGAACTACTCAGCACTAAAGGTTCCCCGAGCGGATCTGTGGTGGTACTGTGGAGGCAAAATATTGAGACACACACTAACTCCGGATTGGAGAGGGATATGTACAATTGTACAATTGTACAATTGGCAAATCCATTTACCCTGGCATTTGAGAAATAATGTTACTTCTGCAATTTCATTTTACTCATACAAAGTAAATGAACTCACACCAGTGTGTAATTGTTTTAGCCAAGAGCTGAGTCAAAAAAGAATGGAAACTGTGTGGAGGAAATATATAATTGTTTTTGTATTAGCTAAAATTGTATGCCAGCATGTGACATGATTGCAAAACAATGGTAGGTATTATGGGCAAACAGATAAGATGTTGTGAGGGGATTAAGTTAAGCTAGATACGTCTGTACAAATAGTAGGTATAAACATCTGTTTCGCACTTTTACAGGGACATATGAACAAACCCCAATTAAAGAGGTCATAGGGATCAGAATGGCCTCGGGAGAGGCCCAAATGGAAAGAGTAGATACTAATGAAGAAAGAATTTGACTAAAAATGACCTGCAGTGGGATGGGGTCAATAGGCCTTGTGAGGCCAGAATTAAGCATTTTGTCACAGACAAGGCCGGATAAGGCAAGAGATAAACTGGAGTATTGGGACCAGTCTTCGGGAAGTGGAGGATGTAAACAGGGGATGAGCAATGTAAAACAAAAGAAACCAAATTATATAAATATTGTGGTTGAATTAAATTTGGTATATATGTCCTCTGCCTTGCTGAGCACTGGACATCACACCCATTTGCAAGTGCAAAAATAAAGGAACCTACTGATTCAGATTTTGTCTCGGACTGCAATCATTGAAGTGTGTGTGTTTTGTTCCTCATAACGAAACACACCGACGGACTACAGGAAAAATGCACAAAGCTGAGCAGGCCGTGTTCCACATCATACCGCGCAGCATAGTTACAGTCACTGTGTCTGTTTCGCAGAATAAGAGTCCCAAAGAATGTTCTCCACCCTAAAACCGGAGGTAGCATTACAATCCGAGAACGACAGATCACATTGTGAGGATGCTCTGACCTCGGAGCCGGTTCGAGATGCCACTTTCCTTGCCTTTTTGCCTTAACCGTGTAATTCGCTGCAGAGATGTTCACACTTGGATATGAGCCACATGGATATCAACTGAATTGGAAACCTGTGTGGGAATCGACGAGAAGCGACTCAATAAATTGTGCAAAATTCCATGGTGCTTATTAGAAATGCAGTTTCTGTTCACGTCAATCTAAAAGGCAGTTTCTGCACATAGTAACAGAAGTTAATTACCTCACCCCACCCCCCTCTCTGGAAGAGGTGCTAACTGCCCTTGAGTGCTTTTTGTTCTCGATGTGAAGAGCTTTCACGCCTGAGTCACCTTCACACGTCTCTGGCTGCTGAGTGAATCACAAAGAATGAATTTCACCAGAGCTGCAACTGCCTCACTTCCCCACTCGCCCTCCCCGTTTACATTTTCCTGCTCGTCAGTGATTTAAAGAAAACCAATTGGATGCGATGTCATTCTGTAGCCTCGCTGTCGATTCCTCCGTTTCAGTTCCAACATGACTTAGATCTCGGGGCGGACCTTAATACTAGAGACGCTATGAAAGCACAATTCCAAAGGTTCCTCTGAGAGTGTAATTTCTTTCATTGCTGTTGCTGACTGAATGAGCCACTTACGTGCGAACTGCTCCAAAACATGATTCAGGATATCTGGTGCCAATTCTCGCACGTTGAATAACGACAGACAGGTTCCAAATGAGGCCTTTCAGAGACAACCTTAGGGTACATTTGACAAACCGACTAGTTCAGGAATCCGTGGTGCACTGTGACACCAGCGCATCAGGTTCTTCCCTGTCTTTGAACCGAGCCGCCTGCGCAAGGAATGCAAATGCGGTACTGCTTTTCGTGGAAGGATCAGAAAGCGGTAACTACACTCTCAAACAGAATGGCATATGATCAGAACCAGGTTGGAGAAAAACTTTACAATGCTTTGCACGGTAATTAAATGGAACGGCATTACATTTCACTACAAGAGCAGATTTGTTCAAGCAATTTGAGGCAGGTTTGCAGATGGGAAAGCATGCAAGAAAGCTCCGTTCTTGTCCATGTAAAAGGCTGCAGTTGAAGAACAAAGCAGTTTCTGCCCAGTTTCGAACTGGGGACCTTTCGCGTTTGAGGCGAACGTGATGACCACTACACTACAAAAACAAGGCTTAGTCGCCCGTCCACAGCTGTCCTGACTATAGGATAATGTTGGAATATGCAATGAAACGTCACCATTTGCAAGTTTCTCTCCAAGGCACATAGCACCCTAACTTGGAAAGGAATCATTGATAAACTCATTGACTGGTGAAACAGTCTTGATGGGCAACATTGCATATTTCAGCCATTCATCTTTTCTCTTACAATTTAAAAGAGAAAGTTGCTTTATGCGGTGACCAGACTTGTGCTCAGTCCTTTAGCTGTTCCCTGAACTGTTGGTTACTAAAGTTCGACTATCATCCACAGCCTGTTTTCAAGAATAGAAAATATCCGAAAACCCTCTCAATCAACTGATTCACCTCAAGACTAAAGTGATGTTAAGAAGCACAGCAAGTCCAGCAGCATCTGAGGAGCAGAAAAATGAACGTTTCGGGCAAAAGCCCTTTATCTGAAATGAAACTGCGAGCATATGGGATGGAGAGATAAATGGGAGGGGTAGGGGCTTGGGAGAAGGTAGCTGAGAGCGCAGTAAGTGGATGGAAGTGGGGGGCGAACGTGATATGTCAGGGAATAAGGTGGAGTGGATAGGTGGGAATGAGAATGCATAGGTGGGACAGGTCAGGACGACGGCGTTGAGCTGGAAGTTGCAACTGGGAAAAGTTAGAGGGAGGGCAAATGAGGAAACTGTTGAAGTCTAAATTGATGCCATGGCGTTGAAGGGTCGCAAGGCGAAAAATGAGGCTATCTTCCTCCAGGCC
>NC_057729.1:60120941-60129408 GCF_004010195.1 Chiloscyllium plagiosum | reverse complement strand
TTATCTCTTGGTCCGCCCCAGCCCACAACCCTCATTCCTGTGGAGGGCTTATGCCCGAAATATCAATTCTCCTGCTCCTCGGATGCTGCCTGACCTGCCATGCTTTTCCAGCAACACACTCTTGAGTCTAATCTGCAGCATTTGCAGTCCTCACTTTCTCCTCAGGCTGAAAAATAACAATAACATTCACACGACCCAAATGACCATCTCCAATGAGAGACATTCTAATCACTACCCCTTGACATGCAATTGTCATCACTGAATCCCCCATTATCAACAACCTGGGGGTTATCATGCACAAAATTGGGGAGTGGGAGGAGGAGTTGAAGTGTTTGGCCACGGGATGCTGGGGTAGTTTCGTGTGGGTATGCCATTGGGGGCGGCACGGTGGCTCAGTGGTTAGCACTGCTGCCTCACAGCAACAGGGTCCCAGGTTCGATTCCAGTCTCTGGTGACTGTGTGGGGTTTGCACATTCTTCCCGTGTCTGCATGGGTTTCCTCCGGGTGGTCCGGTTTCCTCCCACAGTCACAAAGATTTGCAGGTCTGGTGAATTGGCCACGCTAAATTGCCCACAGTGTTAGGTCAATTAGTCAGAGGGAAATGGGTCTGGGTGGGTTACTCTTTGGAGGGTCAGTGTGGACTGGTTGGGCCGAAGGGCCTGTTTCCACACTGTAGGGAATCTAACCTAAAAAAAATGGAACTAGAATTGCTAAGTAAGGACAGTGGCTATAAGAGCAGGTCAAAGGCTGGGAATACTGCAGCAAGTAGCTGGCCTTTTTATTTTTAATTCGCTCATGGGACTTGGCCATTGCTGGCTGGCCACTATTTAATGCCCTTCCCTAGATTCCTTTGAACCGAGTGGCTTATAGGGCCATTGTAGAGGGCAGTTAAGAGTCAGTAACATTGCTGTGGGTCTGAAGTCACACATAGGCCAGACTGGATGAGGAGGGCAGATTTCCTTCTCTGAAGGATATTACTGAACCAGGTGGGGTTTTCCCAACAAATGCCGATGGATCCATGCTCATCATTTGACACTTAATTCCAGAGTTTTACTGAATTCAAATTCCACCATATGTTGTGGCTGGATTTGAACCCCAAAACATCACAGTGTTCAGAATAACAGTCTGGAGATAATATTAATAGGCCGTCACCACTGACTCCCCAAAGCCTCTCCACCATCTACAAGGCACAAGTCAGGAGTGTGATGGAATACCCCCCACTTGCTCTGGATGGGGGCAGCTCCAACAACACTCAAGAAGCTCAACACCATCCAGGACAAAGCAGCCGCTTGATTGGCCCCATATCCACAAATATCCAATCCCTCCACCACTGACACTCAGTAGCAGCAGTGTGTACTATCTACAAGATGCACTGCGAAATTCACCCAAAGATCCTCAGACAGCACCTTCCAAACCCACAACCACTTCCATCTAGAAGGACAAGGGCAGCGATACAAGGGAACACCACCCCCTGCAAGATCCCCTCCAAGACATTCACTATCCTGACTTGAAAATATATTACCATTCCTTCACTGGGTCAAAATCCTGCAACCTCAGACTATTGACAGTGATCATGATGATGATGATAATGATGATGATGCCATTGAATGTCAAGGTGGTGGTTGGATTCTCTCTTACTGGTGTAGTCATTGTCTGGTAATTGTTTGGCGTGATGGTTATTTGCCACTTGTCAACCCAAGCCTGGATATTATCCAGATCTTGTTGCATTTGAACATGGACTGCTTCAGTGTCTGAGGAGTCATGAATGGTGCTAAACATTGTACAACCATCAGTGAACATCCCCACTTCTGACCTTATGATGGAGGGAAGGTCTTTGATGAAGCAGCTGAAGGTGGTTGAGCCTAGGACACTACCCTGAGGAACTCCTGTCGAGATATCCTGGAGCTGAGAGGACCCATCTCTAACAACCGGGACCATGTTCATTTTCTCTCTCACATTCTGACTGCCTTTGCATCTCTAATGTTTCTTCTCACGTTGGAGGAATTTTCTTTATACTTTAATCAATCTTCCTGGATATTTTCCCAGTTTTATCTTTCCATGGTTTCACCCAATGTTTCCAGGTGAGTCATTCTGTGGGAGGCTGACAGGTGAACAAGGCTGATGCTTTCAGGCTGTTATCGGTGCACAGTGTTCTCTCTCAGTCACTCTGGCGGTTCTCATTGAAGTTCACATTAAACTGTTAAACATTTACTTTTTATGATGTCTTTTGACACTGAGTAAATAAGCATGGTGCTACTTGTAATCAGTGCCCCAGTACTGAGATAAACATTCATTGTGACTGATCAAAGTCACTGGTGTGTTTGTCCTTTTGTGGAAGGCAGGTGATGGGTTTGTCCACTGTACTGTTTACCGCCCTATCCATGTGGCAATCCCAGACTGAGCCAGGAGGGGAAGGACACACAGACCGGTACAATCTGCTCATGCCCAGGAGGAACCCCTCCTCTATGGTTCTTTGCCATTCTCTCTTCTATCAGAGTTTCTCATGCTTTCCCTCTTGATCTTTTTGTTTTACACAGATAACTGTGGTCATTGCTGCTTTAAATTTCAAAAACACGTCCTCCAGCTGCAGCACTACCCAATAAAACCATCACGCTCGCCACTTCACTGTTACAACCTTCACCTCCTCACCCTAAAGACCAAGAAAAACAGAGTTGAAAGGATGTGATGGTCAACATAATTTAGGCATTCCCCTTCAGGTCTGGCTGCACCCAGTGGAGCATTGAGCTGTGTTCCTGTTTGCTCACTGTCAAGGACTTTGCTCTTGACTCCACACTTACTCTCCCTGTTCCACACTTGCTCATGCTCAGGCTTACTGTGTTAGTTTGCCAAAACCTGAACTATTACAGTTCTTCAGTACGAGGAGCCTTTGGGTGACAAGATTTGAGAAATTGTTCAACAAATCCAAGGGAGACCCCTCCAACATTTAAAGAAGCCCAAATCTGTAACTGACCGAATGTGGTTTGAACAGAGTTTTTTTTTGGCATTAGTTGTGCAGCTTTTCATTCCTTTGTGTTTGTGGAATTGGAGAGATTGTCAATGGGTTTGCAATGGAATGGACAATGGCCTGATGACCATCCACAGACAGATGGAGGGTGTCTATAACTAACCGTTTAGTTTCATCACAAAGGGGACAGAGGTTGGAGTGTTCCATCAAGGTGGCATTTGATACTTACACCAGTGAGGAGTTTATCTTCAATAAGGTGAGTTAGTCCCAGCTTGTCCTGGTTACAGCGACTGGCACAGCCTTGTGGGCATGGCCCTCGTTCAGACCTCCTCCTCAAGACAGTATCAGCTACATCATCACAAAGAGTTGCAGGATTGTGATGATATTTCCTTGATGTCCAAATCTTTTGCAGCATAATCCACAGGGTCTTCCATGTTACTGAGTCACAGACTTTCGATTATCCATGCAGTATGGTCAGCATGGACCAGTTTGGGCCGAAGGGCCTGTCTTTGTGCTCTAGAACTCTACGACTCGAACAACTGACAGTCCCTGAAAATCAGGTGAGAATGGCACAGGGAGAGTAGGATCACAGTGAGAGCTTCTCAACGACAGAATCATTGTTTCACTCACTGTGAAAGTGGTTCACACAAAACAGGCAACTTCCCGTTTTAAATCCCAGCTTATAGCCCGGAGTCCAGTTTCAGGCTGGAAAGAGAGCCATCATTTATTCCTTTTGTTTTTGTTTGTTGTCGGGGGGGGGCAGCTCCTTTTATGACCCTCAGGGTAGCCCTGCACTGGCAAAGTCGTTCATTACTTGGGAACTCTGTGACACTGCAACGTTGTGATGATGTACCACAGGAACATCTGTAAGTTTTGGATGGCAGAGAGAAGATAATTAGCCAAAGTTGTGGTTAGAAACCCCGCCTGACAAATCACATCACACTGACAACATTAAATGTTTAAATGGGATTCCTCCAACAGTTCAGTAACTCATACTCAGTGACCATTTGGCCTGACTACCTGAGCATTATTGCAGAACGTGAAGAAAATTTGTAATATGTTTTAAAAATCTAATTCTATTGTCCACACTGTTGTGGGTATGGTCATCAAGCTGGGAGGTTGTTTTGCAAATGTTTTGTCCCCTGTCTGGGTGACATTCTCAGTTTTGTTGGAGTTTCCCGTGAAACGCTGCTGTACTGTGTCTCTGGAATGTATTGGTTCCGTTCCTGCTGCTTCCAGTTGTGTGTTGCAGTGGTCAGTTTACATACCATCACTCTCCCAGACAGCACATTACTGAAACTATCCCACAGGAGTTTAGTAACAAACTGCAGATGCTGGAAATCTGAAACAAAAAAAGAAATTGCTGGAGAAACTCAGCAGGTCTGGCAGTGTCTGTGGAGAGAAATCAGAGTTAATGTTTCAAACCAGTTCTATAATAAGGATGTTATTAAGCTGAAAAGGGTCCAAAAATTATTTACAAGGATATTACCAAGACTGGAGCGTTTGAGCTATAAGGAGAGGCTGAGACTTTTTTCCCTGGAACACCAGAGACTGCGGGGTGACATTTTCAAGGTTTTTAAAATCATGAGGGGCATGGATAGGGCAAATAGCCAAAATCTTTACCCCAGGGTGGGGGAGTCTAAAACTAGAGGGCATAAGTTTAAGATGAGAGGAGAAAGATTTGAAAGGGAGCTGAGGCATAACTTTCTCAGACAGAGGGTGGTGCGTTTATGGAACAAGTTGTCAGAGGAAGTGGTGGAGGCTGGTACAGTTACAACATTTAAAAGATATTCAGACAGGTACATGAGCAGGAAAGATTTAGAGCAATATGGGCCAAATAAAGGTGAATGGGACTTGTTTACTTTGGAAAACCTGCTCAGCATGGACAAGTTGGGCTGAAGGGTCTGTTTCCATGCTGTATGACTCTGACTCTGTGATTCTAGACTCGAACTAACTCAAACACCTCCCACACTCACACCTATGCTCACACCTTCTCACAGGCATGTGCCCCATCTCACACACACACACACACTTTACCAAGCTTGTATACATGCACTCAGACTCACACGCCCACCCTCACATGCACACCCTCACTCTGTCTCTCTCTCTCCTGCATGCGCGCACACACAGACACACACACACACTTTGGCAATAGAACCAGTCTGACTCAAGACTGGTCTGACTCACACTTTTAATGCATTGTCTGAACTGAAATGTCACCTTTTGTTATAAAACCTTAAATTATCTTGAGAACATGACTTAAAAGAAGTTCTGGGATTTACACATTAATAAACTAAAACCAGCAAATCCATTCTAACAGATGAAAGATTTAACAATCCAGGTTTGTTCAATATATCATTCTATCACTGTAATCCTTTGGTATAAATTCTGTCTCCTATGGTCCTGCTCCACAACCACCTGATGAAGGAGCAGCGCTCCAAAAGCTAGTGCTTCCAAATAAACCTGTTGTACTATAACCTGGTGTTGTGTGATTTGTAACTTTGTCCACCCCAGCCCAACACCAGCACCTCCACATCATGTTTCCTCCTTACAGACACTGACAGACCGATTCAACAGGAAACAGCCAATCAGATCAGTGTCATACTCTGCACCCCCCCTCTCCCCCAAGGGAGGGGGTAAACCCAGGCCATGTGTCACCATTGGGTGGGCTGTCCCCTTCCTTTTGAAATATCTGGAGAGTCTCCTTAGCTGAGTATGGCTGAAGACAAATTGCTCTAATGGGGAGAGATTGTTATATTGAACAGGAAATATTGCAGTGTTTTAGCTTCCATTGGAATGACGAACACTGTTACAGAGTCTATGAGGAAGACCCAATATCAGATCCTCACCCCTTTCAGATCCCAAACATTTCCACCCACAGGACCAAGTGACATCATCATCTTGCTCAATGCACTCCTCAGTATTAACTCTTTCAGGTCCTCATACTCTTAGCAACAGCCCAATTTTCATTCCATTGTTAACCTACGTTACCCCAAATTTATCCACCTCTCCCAATTTTCACCCCATCAGGTGACTTACTGTTAAGTTTAAATGACATCCTCAGACCTCAGCTACTGCGTACAATGATAAGGTAAATTACCCAGTTTGCTAATATTTATTTTTAAAATTGACAAGGAGCTTCAATTCATAGCCAAGTTTTTCTTTTGGAATTAGATATTTATGGATGTAAATTTGAACTGGAAGGTTTGTTTTGAGGCGTTTCATCACCATACTAAGGTGACATCATCAGTGAGCCTCCGGATGAAGCACTGGTGGTCTGGCCTGCTTTTTATTTATGTGTTTAGGTTTCCTTGGGTTGGTGATGTAATTTCCTCTGGTGATGTCATTTCCTGTTCTTTTTCTCAGGGGTGGTAAATGGGATCCAAGTCAATGTGTTTGTTGATAGAGTTCCAGTTGGAATGTCATGCTTCTAGGTATTCTTGTGTCTCTGTTTGGCTTGTCCTAGGATGGATGTGTTGTCCCAGTCGAAGTGGTGTCCTTCCTCATCCGTATGTGAGGATACTAGTGAGAGAGGGTCATGTTTCTTTTGTGGCTAGGTGATGTTCATGTATCCTGGTGGCTAGTTTTCTGTCTGTTTGTCCAATGTAGTGTTTGTTACAGTCGCTGTTTTAGTGTGTTGGTGGGTTTGTGGGTTACCATGATGCCAAGGGGTCTGAGTAATCTGGCAGTCATTTCCAAGATGTCTTTGATGTAGGGGAGAGTGACGAGGGTTTCTGGACTGCTTGCTTGGGTTTGTTGCTGAGAAATCGGCGGACTGTGTTCATTGGGTACCCATTCTTTTTTAATACACTGTAAAGGTGATTTTCCTCTGCTCTTTGTAGTTCCTCTGTGCTGCAGTGTGTATTGGCTCGTTGAAATAATGTTCTAATGCAACTTCGTTTGCATCATGATAGCCCACAAACCCACCAACACACTAAAACAGCAACTAATGAACTTGAAAGACCCTATACAGACAGTAAGCAAAACTACTGTCATTTACAAAATACCTTGCAAGGACTGTAACAAACACTACATTGGATAAGCAGTCAGAAAACTAGCCACCAGGATACATGAATATATCACCTAGCCACAAAAAAAACATGACCCTCTCTCACTAGTATCCTCACATACAGATGAGGAAGGACACCACTTCGACTGGGACAACACATCCATCCTAGGACAAGCCAAACAGAGACACGCATGAGAATTCCTAGAAGCATGGCATTCCAACTGGAACTAAAAACAAACACATCGACCTGGATCCCATTTACCACCCCTGAGAAAAAGAACAGGAAATGACATCAACAACCCTAGTAAACTTAAACATATAAATGGAAAGCGCTACACCACCAGTGCTTCATTCAGAGGCTCACTGAAATTGTTACCTAGTATGGTGACGAAACATCTGAAAACAAATCTTCCAGTTCAGTGAACAAACCTACATCCAGAACCTCAACCTGAGCTACAAGTCTTCTCAAAACCCACTAATTAGATATTTATGTTTATACAGCTTCTGTATAACTCTGTATAACCCTGTGAAATTTTGTGTAACACTGTGTAACTCTGTATAACTCTGTATAACTCTGTGTAACTCTGTGTAACTCTGTGTAACTCTGTATAACTCTGTATAACTCTGTATAACTCTGTATAACTCTGTGTAACTCTGTGTAACTCTGTGTAACTCTGTGTAACTCTGTGTAACTCTGTGTAACTCTGTATAACTTCTTGAAGAAGGGCTTATGCCCGAAACATCCATTCTCCTGTTCCTTGGATGCTGCCTGACCTGCTGCGCTTTTCCAGCAACACATTTTCAGCTCATAACTCTGTATAACACTGTGTAACTCTGTGTAACTCTGTGTAACTTTGTGTAACTCTGTATAACTCTGTATAACTCTGTGTAGCTCTGTATAACTCTGTGCAAATATCTCAAAGTGCTCACACGTGAATAATGTTTAGCAGCAACAAATAGATTCCTGGCATCTCACATCAGGTATCTCCTGGTACCAGAGACCGAGTGAGTCTCTGTGCCATTAAACACACCCTTACACCACATGAACATCCTGATGGCTTGGGATCACAGTGGAGGTGCCAAGACAAGATGAGGTTAGATTCTAGGCAGAAGGTGGTCATGATCTGGAATGTTCAAAAAGGAGCTGGATAAATATGGGAAGGCACAACTATGGCAGGTAAGTGGGGAAGTATCAGGCAGATGGGCAAAGTGGCCTTCTTCTGTGCTGTGCCATCATGGAAAACTGAACCCATCGACATACAAAGACTTTTCCAGTTGGGGTTCATACACGTTATGTTCCAACCAATTAACCTCAACATTACCATAAATGATCTGGATGTGAACATCAGAGGTATAGTTAGTAAGTTTGCAGATGACACCAAAATTGAAGGTGTAGTGGACAGCGAAGAGGGTTACCTCCGATTACAACAGGATCTGGACCAGTTGGGCCAATGGGCTGAGAAGTAGCAGATGGAGTTTAATTCAGATAAATG
>NC_057729.1:60119008-60120373 GCF_004010195.1 Chiloscyllium plagiosum | reverse complement strand
GTGGTTAGCACTGCTGCCTCACAGCGCCAGAGACCCGGGTTCAATTCCCACCTTAGGCGACTGACTGTATGGAGTTTGCACATTCTCCCCGTGTCTGCATGGGTTTCCTCCGGGTGCTCCGGTTTCCTCCCACAGTCCAAAGATGTGCAGGTCAGGTGAATTGGCCATGCTAAATTGCCCGTAGTGTTAGGTAAGGGGTAGATGTAGGAGTATGGGTGGGTTGCGCTTTGGCGGGGCGGTGTGGACTTGTTGGGCCGAAGGGCCTGTTTCCACACTGTAAGTAATCTAATCTAATCTAAGTTTTGTTTAGTCTCTCCCTATAGCTAAAACCTTCCAACCCTGGCAACATCCTTGTAAATCTTTACAAGTTTCATAACACCCTTCCTATAGGAGGGAGACCAGAATTGCACACCCCAAGCTCCCATGTTAAGGTCACTAACATCCATCAGGAAGAGTGGGCGGAGGGGGGGCCTAGCTCTGGGTCCAGGGAATACATCTCCAAATGCACCCCTCGCACAAACCCCAACCTGAAAAACATCCAAAGAAAAAAGAAAATTTACAGCCCAGGAACAGGCCCTTCGGCCCTCCAAGCATGAGCTGATCGGTCAATTCCTAAGCATCTGTATCCCTCTGCTCCCCACCTACTCACGCATCTGTCCAGACACATCTTAAATGAATGTACTATACCTGCCTCTACTACCTTGGCTGGCAAGGTGTTCCAGGCACCCACCACCCTCTGTGTGAAGTACTTGCCGCGTGTGTCCCCCTGAAACCTTCCACCTCTCACCTTGAAAGCGTGACCTCTGGTTATTGATCCCTTCACTGTTTCCTATCACTCAATGTATTAATGTTTCTGCTGTCCGGTTCAGTCCATGGCCCATAACATTCCTCAAGTCTGTTGTGTGGCACTGTATCAGGCATCTTCTAGAATCCACATATACTATACCAACAGCCTTACCCTCATTGAGCCCTTCTGTTATCTCTTCAAAAAGCTTCGGCAAGTTAGTTAAACCTGTTTTACCCTTTAAAAATCCATGCTGCCTTTATCTAGTTCTCCTTTATTTACCTGTCTGACATTAATTTTGCCAGGAGAAAGTGAGGTCTGCAGATGCTGGAGATCAGAGCTGGAAATGTGTTGCTGGAAAAGCGCAGCAGGTCAGGCAGCATCCAGGGAACAGGAGAATCGACGTTTCGGGCATAATCCTGATGGATTCCTGAAGAAGGGCTTATGCCCGAAACGTCGATTCTCCTGTTCCCTGGATGCTGCCTGACCTGCTGTGCTTTTCCAGCAACACATTAATTTTGCCAGAAATGATTAATTCTGAAGCTTCCTTGCCACTGAGTTTAAACTCACTGATCTACAGT
>NC_057729.1:60103463-60118508 GCF_004010195.1 Chiloscyllium plagiosum | reverse complement strand
TTCCACTTCAATAACATAGGTACTGAGATTCTCTTTGGAAATTTTTTATCATCTCAGCATCATTGAAATGTTCTTTCCATTTCCTGTTGGTGTAGTCAAAATTGCAGATCAAGCAGAAATAAT
Organism: Chiloscyllium plagiosum; assembly: GCF_004010195.1. Lineage (NCBI taxonomy): Eukaryota > Metazoa > Chordata > Chondrichthyes > Orectolobiformes > Hemiscylliidae > Chiloscyllium > Chiloscyllium plagiosum. Next base: position 60,118,385 of record NC_057729.1, on the reverse strand, counting down.
GTAGATACACAGAGACTAACCTTGTACAGGTATAGTTAGCGTTTGACCGTTGGTAGCTGTTACAGTAGCTGTTGCCATGGTTACAACAGTTTGCCCAGGAGACAGGGTAATGTTTTCGTTGGTTATAGTTTGTGTCTGGATGATCCTTAGTCCAGGTGATTGGCTAACATTATTCTGAGCAATATTGACATGGGCATCCAACGCACTGTCATCACCAAAAAGTCTCCTTTTAGCACTCCCTGCAGAGGGCGAGGTGAATCGATCGTGAACAGATAGAGGTGATGCCGGAGGAGGAATATCTAGAAAGACATGAATTGGCATACAGTAAGCAACAAGAAGCATCAAACCAATTATGTCCTGCTACTTATGTCATAAGTAAGACATTTCTGTGTATAGCTGCTTGTAGTTTGTTATCCACTTTTTTTGAAAGTGTATTAAACTACGGATGTATTCACAAAAGGAAGGAGAAAGTGAGGACTGCAGATCAGATTTGACAGAGTGGTGTCCACCATACCTCCTGTAAAAACACCATTCCTTATTCCCAATTCCTTCGCCTCATCTGTTCCCAGGATGACCAATTCCACCTTAGAAAATCCCAGATGGACCAGACTGCAACTCCCCCTGCTCCTCCCATCTGGTTGACAATACCCTCTAGCACATGTGCTCCACTTCCCACACATCTGCTCTTGAACCCCACCCCTTCCAAGGGCAGAACCCCCCTGGTACTCACCTTCCACCCTCCACCATCTACAAACGGACCCCACCACCTGAAATATACTTCTGTTCCTACCCCTGTCAGCGTTCTGGAGAGACCATTCCCTCCGCGACTCCCTCATCAGACCCATGACCCCTACCAGCCCACGCCTTACATCCGGCACCTTCCCCTGCGACCACAGAAAGTGCAAAACCTGCACCCACCCTTCACGTTCATCCAAAACCCCAAAGGATCTTTCAACATCTGACAGAAATTCAACTGTACCTCCACCAATGTCATCTACTGTAGCAGTTGCACCTGATGTGGTCTCCTCTACATTGGGGAGACAGGACATGATCTTGCGGATCGTTTCACAGAACATCGTGGGCGGCACGGTGGCACAGTGGTTAGCACTGCTGCCTCGCAGCGCCTGAGACCCGGGTTCAATTCCCGACTCAGGCGACTGACTGTGTGGAGTTTGCACGTTCTCCCCGTGTCTGCGTGGGTTTCCTCCGGGTGCTCCGGTTTCCTCCCACACTCCAAAGATGTGCAAGTCAGGTGAATTGGCCATGCTAAATTGCCCGTAGTGTTAGGTAAAGGGGTAAATGTAGGGGTATGGGTGGGTTACGCTTCGGCGGGTCGGTGTGGACTTGTTGGGCCGAAGGGCCTGTTTCCACACTGTAAGTAATCTAATCTAATCTCTGGGACACCCACACATACCAACCCCACCATCCAGTGTCTGAACACTTCAACTCCTCTTCCCACTCCGCCAAGGACACGCAGCCCCTGGGCCTCATCCATCACCAAACCCTTGTGACACATGGAGGAAGAACACCTCATATTCTGCTGTGAGACCCTGCAACCACACAGGATCAATGTGGATTTCACCAGTTTCCTCATTTATCCCCACCCTCAACATTATTCCAGTCCCAAGGTACTGCCCTCTTGACCTGTCCATCACCTTTCCCATCTATCCAACAGGAGAGTCAATGGTTTGGGCATCAGCCCTTCGTCAGGCAGCCCACATTCCTGACGAAGGGCTTATGCCCGAAACATCGATTCTCCTGCTCTTCCGACGCTGCCTGATCTGCTGTGGTTTTCCAGCACCACACTCTCAACTCATACAAGGCTCACAAGGTTAGAATGCAGATATAGCAAACAATTAGGAAGGCGAATGGCATGTTGGCTTCTACTGCAAAAAACAAGAATGAAGCCTTATGACAAGAAAGGCTCTTGGTAAGACCACATCTTGAATACTGTACACAGTTTTGATCTCCATATTCGAGGAAGGATATACTTGCATAGCAGTCAGTGTATCAAAAGCTCATTGGCTGGCTCTTGGAATAGACGGGTTGTCTTACCATGACCGACCATTAAATGGGTTGTATACTGTCTGAGAATGAAAGGTGCTTCCACTGAAACATACAAGCTTCCAAAAAGACTCGACATAGTAGAGACATGGAAGCTGTGTCTGGGGAATGTAAAACATGGGGGATGAGCCTCAAGATAATGAATTATTCATTTAAGACCTACATAAGGAGAGTTGGGAGTCTTTGGAATTCTTTACCTTAAATATTTTAAAATATTTCATTATTAAATATATTTAAGGCTGAGAAAGCCAGAGGTTTGGTTTCTTGAGAAATGACGGACAGCAGAAGTGGAAAGTGGAGTTGAGACAGAGGACCAACCATGATAGCACTGAAAGGCATGGAAGACTCAAGGGATCACATGTCTTACACTTGCTTCTACTTCTGATGCATCTCTTGAAGCTCTTGCACTTAAAAGCAACAGTGAACTTTGAACTTGCTTATTTCATGGGTTTTGGGAATTGAACCAGCATACAGGAGATGTACATGTGAACTAGGTTGCTGTTAGGAGGCAGTCACAGTGATGCTCTCTTGAAACGGGTGATAAAATGTAAAGTTCATAACCTGAACCAAACTAAGGACATAGCAGGTAGAAATCCTTCAGTGATTAACTGCCTTAAATTGAAAAGGTTTGATTCAGTGTTTGTGGTTTGTGTAATTCCTTTTCAGCAGAAGTTACAACTTTCAATTGACAATAGCGACTGCACAATGTTTGCACTTCTAACAAGAATGCTTTTCATTTCTGAAATTTGAAGTTTGATCAGTAATTTAGAAGTAGATGCAAAGCTAAACACTGATGATATCTAATTTTGCTTTAGTGAATTAAATCACAAAATACACTTATTAAGCACACAAACATAGAAGACCAACAAAAGCTTGTGCTTAGACTCCACATTCAATATATAAAAACACTCCAAGCTATCTCAGAAGTGTAAGGAACTGGGGAGAAAGCAGGGAGTAGAGTATAGAGTTGAATGATTATTCGTGATCATTGTGAATGTCTCAAAGGACCAATTGTTCCTAATTTCTATATAAAATGGGAAAAAGGGGCAGTTAGGCAAAACAAAGTAGCAGGCACGAGCAAAAACTTTATTAGAGAGCTGGATTTCAAGAAATATCTTCAGAGACGAATGAAGTGAAGGGGCAGAGAAGTTTACAGAAGGAATTGGACAGCATGGGACCATGGTCCCTAATGTTGGGGTAAAGATGGAAGGAATATACAAGCACTGTCAAACTGAAATCTCAAGATAAGATTTCTGAAAGCATGGAGACAGAGAATAAGTTGAAGGAGGTGGTGATGATTGACAGGTAGAACAGAATATCATTGGCTTACATGTGGAATCGGACCCTACTTCTAGGAATAATGTTATCAAGGCACAGTGTACAGCTAAGGAAGAAAGGCAAGTTGAGGACAGATTCTTCAGGTTCTGGAGATGATTAATGAGAGTGATGTAGGGAATGTTGTCTATATGGACCTTACTAAAGCATTTGACTAGGTCCTTCATGATAGGCTGGTCTAGAAGATTAAGTCACATGAGATCAATGTTGATTAGTAAGGTGGGTACAAAATTAGCTTAGTCATAGAAGGCAGAAAGTAGTTCTGGAGAGGTGCTTTTCCAACTGGTCGTCTGTGGTCAGTAGTGTTTTGCAAGTACCTTTGCTTTTGTAATCTATATGTATATAGAAAGGACTTTTCAATCTGATTGTAAGTTTGCGAAAGAATGGAGGGGTTGTGGATAATGAGGAGGGTTGTCAAAGGATACAGCAGAACATAGATCAGTTGGAGACAGAAAGTGCAGATGGAATTTAATTCAGACAAATGTGAGGTGTTATATTTTAAGGGATCAAAGTAAAAGGAAATTATACAGTAAATGACACGACCATTAGGAGCACTGATATTGAGGCGATCTTGTGGTGCAAGTCCACAGTGCCCTGAAAACGGCAACACAAGTGGATAATGCGGTAAATGAGGTGCATGGCATGTTTGCCTTCACTAGTCAGGGCACTGAATATAAAAGTTAGCAAGTCATGTTGAAACTGAATAAAACTTCAGTCAGGTCACATCTGGAGTATTGTGTGCAGTTCTTGTCACTAAACTATAAAGAGGATGTAGAGGCTTTTGAGAAGATGTAGAAAAGGTTTACCAGAATGTGCCTGGATTGAAGTGTATTAGATATAAGTAGAGACTGGATAAATTTGAATTGTTGTCACTAACTTGTCAGAGGCTTAGGGATTGATTTAATAAAAGTGCATAAAATTATTAGACCAATGGATAGGGTGGATAGTCGGAGTCTTTTTCCCAGGGTGGAAATGTCATACACTAGGAGCCATTGATTTAAGGTGAGATGGGGAATGTTTAAAGGAGATATGTGAGGCAAGTTTTTATACAGAAGGTACTACATGCCTTTAAACTGCTGCCAGGGAAAGTGGTAGAAACAAATACAGTTACAACATTTAAGAGACATTTAGACAGTCACATCAACAGGCAGAGAATAAAAGAATATGGACCATGTGCAGACAGATGGAGTTACTGTAGAATGGCATCATGGTCAGCACAGGCATCACGGTGGTCTTAAGGGACCATTCCTATCCTGTATTGGTCTATGTTGAGGAACAAAGCCAATAGTAGCATAATTTATGGCCACGATCTAATGGGTTAAAGTGAAGACACTGCTGAACAGAAATAGTCAAACATCTCAAGAAAGAGAAGAAAAGGTTTTGCAAATAATGAGAGAAATGAGTATGGAAATGACAAGTGACAAACACATTCGATCCCTGAAATAAAAACCTAAATTGCTGGTAAAACTCATGAGCTGGAAATGTGTTGCTGGAAAAGCGCAGCAGGTCAGGCAGCATCCAGGGAACAGGAGAATCGACGTTTCGGGCATAAGCCCTTCTTCAGGAATGCCCGAAGGGCTTATGCCCGAAACGTCGATTCTCCTGTTCCCTGGATGCTGCCTGACCTGCTGCGCTTTTCCAGCAACACATTTCCAGCTCTGATCTCCAACATCTGCAGACCTCACTTTCTCCGGTAAAACTCATGAGGTCTGGCAACATCTTTGGGGAGAAAGCAGAGTTAATATTTCAACCCTAGTGACTCTTCATCAGAACCTGGAATGTTTACTGGTTTGAATGGATAGTTTGAATGTGTCTTCAATCGAGCAAGAGTTAATAATAGCAGCTTTGAAAGGAGAGGAAACAGTGCGTGAGCAGAGAACCTACCTCGTTTGTTAAAGGTCCCAGCAATGTCTGTCCGAACTTCCTTTACTCGAGGGTGTACTATAGGAGACAATGGCATCATTGGCAGGTGGGTGGGACCTCCATTACCAGTTTCAAAATTGGAAGGAAAAGTCACCTGAAAGCACAATTAGTTTTAGGGCTGCTTCTGAAAATAATTAATTTTCATGCTGTGTTAAAATTCAAACATACATGAACATTTCATGGATAAAGAAGCACTCAATTCAATAGAGTACACAAACAATAGGAAAATACTGACAATCAGGACCTGTGCAATATAATAATTAAAGGTACAACTTGTAGTAACTGAGTTGGGACGAGCTTCAGGTGATGTTGGACAACTCTAATCAACCTGAGACTAGTAGAGTTGGGAAAAGAAGGGAGTTAAACAGTCAGGGACAAAGCAGAGACCAAGATAGGACTGATAAATTAAACTGCATTTATTTCAATGCAAGAGGCCTAACATGGAAGGCAGATGAACTCAGGGCATAGTTAGGAACATGGGACTGGGATATCATAGCAATTACAGAGATGTGGCTTAGGGACGGACAAGACGAGCAGCTTAATGTTCCAGGATACAAATGCTATATGAAGGATAGAAAGGGGGTTTGGGGGAAGGGTTAATACTACTGCTGTACTTAGGGAGGATATTCCTGGATATATATCCAGGGATGTTATTTGGGTGAAACTGAGAAATAAGATGGGGATGATCACCTTATTGGGGTTGTATTATAGACTCCCTAATAGTCAGAGGGAAATTGAAAAACATACTTCAAAGATTTCAGTTATCTGTAAGAAGTATAGAGTGGTTATGGTAGGGGAGTTTAACTTTCCAAACACTATGGCAGTCCTTGTCTACATTAAGGATTTAGATGGAGAGGAATTTGTTAAGTGTGTAGAAAAAAACAATTCGGATTCAGTATGTGGATGTACCTACTAGAGGAGGTGTAAAACTTGACCTACTCTTGGGAAATAAGGCAGGGCAGGTGACTGAGGTGTCAGTGGGGAAACATTTTGGGGCCAGCAACCATTATTCTATTTGTTTTAAAATAGTGATGAAAAAGGATAGGTTGGATCTAAAAGTTCAAGTTCTAAACTGGGGGAAGGCTAATTTTGACGGTATTAGATAAGAACTTTCAAAAACTGATTGAAGGCAGACGTTCACAGGTAAAGGGATGGTTGGCAAATCAGAAGCCTTCAAAAATGACATAACAAGAATCCAGGGACAGTATATTCCTGTCAGGATGAAAGGAAAGGCTGGTAGGTATAAGGAACGCTGGATGACTAGAGAGATTGAGAGTTTGGTTAAGAAAAGGAAGGAAGTATAAAGACAGTAGGAGCATACTTAGGAGGGAAATCAGGAGGGCAAAAAGGGTACATGAGAGCGCTTTGGCAAACAGTGTTAAGGAGAATCCAAAGGGATTTTACAAATATGTTAAGGACAAAAGGGTAACTAGGGAGTGAATAGTGCCCCTCAAAGATCAGCAAGGTGGCCTATGTGTGGAGCTGCAGGAGATGGGGGATGATACTAAATGAGTATTTTACATCAGTTTTTACTGTCAAGTACATGGAAGATATAGCATGTGAGAAAATAGATGGCGACATCTTGAAAAATATCCATTTTACAGAGGACAAGGTGCTGGATGTCTTGAAACATGTAAAAGTGGATAAATCCCCAGGACTTGATCAGGTGTGCCCCAGAACTCTGTAGGAAACTAGGGAAGTGACGCTGGGCCCCTTGTTGAGATATTTGGATCATTTAAAGTCACAGGTGAGGTGCCAGAAGACTGGAAGTTGGCTAACGTGGTGCCACTATTTAAGAAAAATAGTCAGGAAAAGCCAGGGAACTATAGACCGGTGAGTCTGACGTCGGTGATGGGCAATTTGATGGAGGGAATTCTGAGGGACAGGATTTACATGTATTTGAAAAGGCAAGGATTGATTTGGGATAGTCAGAATGACTTTGTGTGTGGGAAATCATGTCTCACGAACTTGATAGTGCAGTGGATCTCAAAGTTACCTCAGAGTACAACGGGATGTTGATCAGATGGGCCAATGAACTGAGAAGTGGCAGATGGAGTTAAAAATTTTGATAAATGTGTGAGGTGCTGCATTTTGGAAAAGGAAATCAGAACTTAATGGTATGGTTCTGGGGAGTTGCTCAACAAAGAGACCTTGGAGTGCAGGTTCATAGCTCCTTGAAAGCGAAGTTGTCGGAGATAGGCGGTGAAGGTGGTATTTGGTATGCTTTCCTTTATTGGTCAGAGCATTGAACATAGGAGTTGGGAGGTCATGTTGCCAATGTTCTATACAGCTGCAATGCCACTTTTGGAATATTGGTGCAATTCTGGTCTCTTTCATATCGGAAAGATGTTGTGAAACTTGAAACAGTTCAGAAAAGATTTACAAGGATCTTGCCAGGGTAGGAGAATTTGAGCTACAGGGACAGGTTGAATAGGCTAGGGCTATTTTCCCTGGAGCGTCTAAGGCTGAGGGTGACCTCATAGAGGTTTATAAAATCATGAGGGGCATGGATAGGATAAATGGATAAAGTCTTTTCCCTGGGGTGGGGAGTCCAGAAGTAGAGGGCATAGATTTAGGGTGAGAGGGGAAAGATAAAAGGAACCCAAGGGGTAACTTTTTCACGCAGAGGGTGGTACATGTCTGGAATTAGCTGCCAGAGGAATTGGTGGAGGCTGGTACAATAACAGTTAAAAGGCATCTGGATGGGTACATGAATAGAAAGGGTTTAGAGGGATATGGGCCAAGTGCTGGCAAATAGGACTGGATTAGGTTGGGACATCTGGTCAGCATGGACGAGTTGGATCAAAGGGTCTGTTTCCATGCTCTACATCTCTATGACTCTATAATCATTCCATTTTGACGGACAAGTCTACATCCACTCAATGCCAGTTCACTTAACTTATTTGAACCCTTTGTAGACTCATAGCGTCTTCCTCACAGCGTTTGAGCAGATCAGGGACTGTTACGAATGGTCAGGTGTAAAACAGTTCAGCACCAAGATGGACATATTTTTACCCAACCAATGATGGCTTAAAGTAGCACTTGTAACTACCTGATAACGTCATAACCAAGACAGAAGTTAGACACCTTATTTAATAGGCCATGTCATCAAATCATAAAAGAATGGAGAAAAAAGGTGCAGCACATTGGTTAGCACTGGCACCTCACAGCACCAGGGACCCAAGTTCGATTCCATTCTCAGGTGACTGTGTGGAGCTGGCACATTTCCTCCAGTTTCCTCCTAGAGTCCAAAAATGTGCAAGTTAGGTGGACTGGCCATGCTAAATTGTTCATAGTGTTCAGGGATGTGTAGGTTAGATGCGTTAGCCATGGGAAATGGATGGTACAGGGATAGGGTAGAGGGATGGATCTGAATGGGTTGCTCTTCAGAGGGTTGGTGTGGACTCATTGGACCAAATGACCAGTTTCCACACTGTAGAGATTCTATGGAAGAACAGGACAAATTATTGATAAAAAAGGAGTGCCACAGATGAAGAGGGCATGGCTGAACTATTTAACAAATATTTTGAATTATTAAAGAAATATATTTTTCTAACAAGGAAGACAATATGAACCAGACCATGATGACAGAGGAGGAAATTCAGTCATTAGAAGTGTTCAAAATTGTAAAGGTTACTGTATTGGATGAGTATTTATATTTCAAGTTGAAAAGGCACTGGATAGTATCCAAGGACACGGTGGCAATTGAATGAAAATTGTAGAGGCACTTGCAATGACTTTCTTAAACTCTGGGTTAATGCTAGATGACTGGAGAATTGCAAATATTAGACCTCTTTTCAACAAGGGTTTAAATGATAAGCCAACCAATTCCAGAAGAGGCCTCACCAACATCCTGTATAACCTCAATGTGATGCCCAAACTCCTGAACTCAAAAGGTCTGAGCAATGAAGACAAGTGTGTTGAATACGTTCTCAACCACCCTGGAAAAAGTGAGGACTGCAGATGCTGGAGACTAGAGTTGTAAAGTGTGGTGCTGGAAAAGCGCAGCAAGCCAGGAAGCATCTGAGGAGCAGGAGAATCGACGTTTCGGGCATAAGCCCTTCTTCAGGCTTATGCCCGAAACGTCGATTCTCCTGCTCCTCGGATGCTGCCTGGCCTACTGTGCTTTCTCAACCACCCTATCTACTTGTGATGCAAATTTCAAACAGTTAAGTCTTGCCTTTACTTATTTTACCCAAATGTAATACCTTGCATTTGTCTAAATTAAACTCCATCTTCCATTCCAGAGCCCATTGATCCAATTGATCAACATCTTTTTATAATCTTAGATAAACTTCTTTACTGCCCACTCTAATTCTGGTGTCATCTGCAAACTTACTAACCATGCCTCCTATATTCTCATCCAAATTGTTTATATTAGTGACAAACAAAAGTGGACCCTGTGGAACACCACTGGTCATAGGCCGCCAGTCCAAAAAACACCACCACACTGTCTCCTATCGTCAAGTCAATTTTGTATCCAATTGGAAAGCTCACCTTGAATCCCATATGATCTAACTTTACTAACTAATCTACCACGTGGAACCTTGTTGAAGGCTTTACTAAAGTCCATGTAAATAACATCTATTGTTCTGCCCTCAATTATTTTGAATACTTCCTCAAAAAGCTCATCAAGTTTGTGAGACATGGTTTCCCTCGCACAAAGCCATGCTGACTATTCCTAATCAGTCTTTGCCTCGCCGAATGCATGTAAGTCCTACCTTTCAGAATTAGTTCCAACACTTACTGACCACCGATTTCAGGTTCACAAAAATATAGTTCCCAGGGTTCTCCTTACAGACTTTCTTAAATAAAGGAACAACATTAGCTACTCTTCCATTTTCCGGCACCTCACCCGTGGTTACAGATGATGCAAATATTTCTGCTAGGGGCCCTGCAAGGAGAGAAACAACCAGTGGTAATGGCAATTGACTCAAGGGTTCACTGGAAATGTGGAATGGATCTATGGAAACAGTTGAGCCTCCACAGTTCTCTGAAGCAGTGTTCCAAAGATTCACCACCCTTGAAGAAATTCCATCTCATCTCAGTCTTACATTGCCGTATACTGAGAATGTGTCTCTGATTCTGGACATCCCCCTCAACATGCATACGTGCGTGAGCTGGAGAAGTCACCTTCCTGCAGATACCCTACCAATCCCTGAAAGTATTCAATGTTTTTGAATGAGGTCATCTCTCATTCTTCTAGACTTCAGACAATAAAGGTTCAGTCTACTTAACCTTTCCTTATAGGGACAAACCCTCCATCCCACAAATTAGTTTTGATTTGGAGGTACTGGTGTTGGACTGGGGTGTACAAAGTTAAAAATCTCACAACACCAGGTTATAGTCCAACAGTTATTTGGAGCACTAGCTTTCAGAATGCTGCTCCTTCATAAGGTGGTTGCGGAGTATAAGATTGTAAGACTTATTTATAACAAAATTTCTTGCAAAAGTTTACAGTGTGATGCAACAGAAATTAAATGTTGAAAAAGACCTGGATTGTTTGTTAAGGTCTCTCATCTTTTAGAATGACCATGTTGGTTTCAGTTCTTTCATATGTAAATCCCAGAACTTTTTTTAAAGTAACATTCTTAAGTGAACTTTAACAACAGGTGCCATGTCAGCTCAGATAATGCATTGAAGGTGTGAGGCTGTATGTGCCCCAATGTTCAGGCTGATTCTATTTCTAAACAAGGGGTTTACAGAATTTTACATGGATTCATGCAGTTTTTGAGCAAAACAAATTAGTTTGTGGAACATATGTTGCAATCCCTCCATGGCAAGTACATCTATTCTTCAGTAACGATACCAAAACTGTGCGCAGTATACCAAGTGCGTCTCAGCAAGGCTCTATATTTCTGCAGTATGACATTTTTACTCATATAGTCAAATCCTCTTGTAATAAAAGCCAAGACACCATCTGCCTTCTTTAATTGCTTGCTTTCTCGTGAAAACGTATGTCCATGCTCCTTGAAATTTAATACTTCTAGCCTTATGACATTTCTTCCTACCAAAGTAGATAACCTCATGTATATCCAAATTCCTTCCCATCTATGAAGTTGTTGTCCTCTGTCCACTCATTTATCCTCTGCTAATTCCCACGAAGCATCTTTGCAACCACCTCACAACTTCCACTTAATTTTGTGACATCTGCACACTTGGGAATATTAATCTCTACACTTGAATCATTGATATAAATGTGAATGATTGGAGCCCAAGCACTGATCTTGGCGGTATCTCACCAGTCATCACCTGCCATTCTGAAAACGACATTTATTTGTGCTCTCCATTTCACGTCAGCTAACCAGTTCTCAATTCATGCCTATATATTCTGCCATCCCGGTTTACCAATTATATGAATATTTTATTGAAAGCTTTTAAAAAAATTAAATAAACCACATCCACCGGTCTCCCCTTATCTGCTAATTACATCCTCAAAAAAAGCTGCAAAAGGTTTCTTTTGAACCTCTTCCATATATTCATGGTGACTCACGTAACATGTGCCTCAGGTCCTGTTGCCTCTGAATCAACTAAAAGATGATGAAAAATGATCAACCTTTATCAGACCAGAAAGAAGCCTTTTCTAAGTTTTAACTCTTACTGAAGTGGAAACATTTATGGAGTATAATGGCCAAATTAATAAGCCATACAGATATGCAAATCAGCTGATCATCTGCCCCAACACACCCCATTCAGCTCCAGAAAGTTAACATCAAACTTTGGTCTCACGTCTCAAGAAGAAAATAACTTAAGAAATAAATATTAGTGAAATGAATGTATCGAATATCTGCACCCACCTCTTCACATGTTGGAACCTTACTGTCTGTTCCAAACAAAGCTTTCCAAAGAGCTGAGTCATGGCTCCAAGCTCGACTCTCTAAAATTTGCTCTTCAATATTGTTGAGATGCTTCACCATGTCACGAGAAAGACCGTCCTCTGCCCGAATCAGCACTTCTATCACCTGAAAGAATGTTGTTCCATAATGGGTGTCACTGACCTTAGCACTTTTCGGATTAACTATTCATTCTAGGTATCACTTTTCATTATGCTGCACCATCAAGATATAATGGATAGAACATTCTATCAAACTTAATGAACTGTTTAATCTTATATCGCTGATTTGACTTTGAATTTAATGAATACCTCCACATATGTTACGGCTTGTTATTGCAATTCTGATTGCTTTTAACATAAGAAATAAAAGCAGGCTTTGCAGGACCTCAAGCCTTCACTGCCATTTAATATCATGGATCAACATCTACCTTGATTCCAATTTACTCCACACCGTTCCAGTAATGCTATTGTTCAAAAACCTATAGATTTCAATCTTGAACATTATGAATAACTAAACATCCTCTTCTCTGGGATTGTTGCTAGCAAACGTACATCTCTGAAAAATGATATAAATGCCACAAATCAAATCGGTTGTGGATGGGGTTATTTCTATGAGTATACGTTTGTTGACGGCTGAAGAAATTAATATGTGAGCGACAGACTCTGTAAAAAGTACCACATATAATGTGGCTAACCAAATGTCATTGTAGTTTGCTGATTTTGGTGCTGGCACTTGTTTACCAAGCCATTGTAATCAATAGTTGTCAGTGTGGCACATTCCAGCCCACAAGATGCTGTTGTCTTTTTCTTCTGTTGTTAGCTAGCGCTACCTAGGTGTGAGAGCCAATGTTTCAGGCCTGATGGCAAAGGACCCTTGAATCAGGGCTTCAGATGCCCTATTAATCTTCTGGCTCCACCACCCTCATTACATGTGGCTTAAGAGGGCACCACTGCATTCATGATTTTGTCTTTTGGATCCCCACAATGCATTGCAAACAGAAAAGACGAAGGATGCAAAGCTTCCTTTCTTAATAGCTCTAAATTGTCAATGTTTAACAGCTACATGATGAGATGCCAAAGATAAAGACTCAAGTTAGCAATTTTGTCCCAAAAGTCAGCTTAATATTATTTCGAGCACATTTTGAGAGTCAAAGGTGTAGCTGTGTTTTCCCAGTGTATGCATCAAAATCTCTATCAAAAGACTAGTATGTCACTGTGAATCCAAGTTGGAGAATTTGCTAACTACTTCCAGCGAAGTATTATTTAAGATCAAGGGTGGAGAAGCAAAGCCCTACCCTTAATTATAGATTTCATGGTGCTTACCATAAGGGAGACACAAATATAGTGGAGTTTCATTTCCAGTTTGGAAGATTTCTCTGATCAGTATGCTGTATTTTTATCTTTGCTTTCAGTCTTCATAAATTGTATACTTGTAGGTAAACTACCTTCCCTGAAGATAATGGAAGGAGCTTGAAGAGGAATATGCCAAAATGCAAGCTCAGACATTACACTGTTTCACTCAATTCCTCTCTTGGAAGAAGTTGCAAACAAGTTTACTTTCATGAATGGAGCAGACAGAGAAGCTTTGATGGCAGTTATTTTTTCAATACATTGTATAGTTTTGCCTTGCTGACAATGGCAAATGCTTTGGTGAGATCTGCAAAAGTGAAGATGTATCCTACACTTCTCTTGTACCTGGTAAATGGAAAAGATCAAGTCCACTGCTGACCTTTCAGCACAAGAAACTGCATTATGCCAATACATATACTTGATCTGCAAGTAGTTGAAGTCTTAGCAAGTGAAGTCTCAGTCGAGTGAATGCCTAATCTAGTGTTGCGAAGGAACATGATATACAGGGAGCAGCATATTTTCTAGGGTACAATATTTATATCTGAGATAACTAAAGGCTCCTAATCAAGATTGCACATTATTCCCCGATACAAAGCATGGACCAGAATACACAACCAAATTTAACTCCAGGTGCACCAGGTGATTAGGTACTGGATTCTGGATCAATGGTGCTGGAAGAGCACAGCAGTTCAGGCAGCATCGAGGAGCTGCAGCAAAATCTACGTTTCGGGCAAAAGCCCTTCATCAGGAATAAAGGCAGAGAGCCTGAAGCATGGAGAGATAAGCTCCCCATAGACCCCACTGTTACTATCCCCACCCCCCAGAACCCCGATGGGAGCACTACCCCTACTCATGCCTCCACCCCCATTCCCCCCACCATCACACCCACTCCAGGTACTGGCTCCGACCCCACTCCCACACCAGATCCCAGCTCCGCCGAGTTTTCACCATCCCCCTGGACCTCCCACTCACTGAGGGCGAACGATCAGTCCTCAGCAAAGGACTCACATTCATCCCCCACCGTCCACGCATCAATGAATTTAATACACGCCGTGACATCGAACACTTCTTCCGTCGCCTCCGCCTCCGAGCTTACTTTCACAATCAGGACCCCCGCCCACCTTCCGAGGACCCCTTCGCCCACCTCCAACACACTCCATCCACCTAGACACCCCACGCTGGCATATTACCTGCCCTCGACCTCTTCATTTCCAACTGCCGCCGGGACATTAACCGCCTCAACCTGTCGACCCCCCTCCCCCACTCCAACCTCTCACCCTCACAACGCGCAGCCCTCCAATCCCTCTGCTCCAATCCTGACCTCACCATCAAGCCAGCGCACAAAGGGGGCGCAGTGGTAGTCTGGCACACTGACCTCTACATCGCTGAAGCCAAACACCAACTCGAGGACACCT
>NC_057729.1:60013729-60101432 GCF_004010195.1 Chiloscyllium plagiosum | reverse complement strand
CTGGAGGAAGAACGCCTCATCTTCTGCCTCGGAACACTTCAACCCCAGGGCATCAATGTGGACTTCAACAGCTTCCTCATTTCCCCTTCCCCCACCTCATCCTAGTTTCAAACTTCCAGTCCCCTTGACTTGTCCGGACTTGTCCGACCTGCCTAGCTCCTTTTCCACCTATCCACTCCACCCTCTCCTCCCTGACCTATCACCTTCATCTCCTCCCCCACTCACCCATTGTACTCTATGCTACTCTCTCCCCATCCCCACCCTCCCCTAGCTTATCTCTCCACGCTTCAGGCTCTCTGCCTTTATTCCTGATGAAGGGCTTTTGCCCAAAACGTCGATTTTGCTGAAGCTCCTCGATGCTGCCTGAACTGCTGTGCTCTTCCAGCACCATTGATCCAGAATCTGGTTTCCAGCATCTGCAGTCATTGTTTTTACCCAGGTGATTAGGTAGTCTGGCCCCTGCTCCATAACAGAGAAGGTGCAGTTGATTGCTCTCTGAAACAGGATGGGTTACAGGATATTAGAGGAGCTTCCCAATTTCGCTCAAGCTAAATTTAGCTTTGGGTTGTGATAATGTAATTAGGAAGTGACATCTTTATATAAAGAGGAACCTCTTTAGCTTTGACAGAGTTTTCTTGCCTGAACAGATTAAAGATTGCTTTTTGCAGCAGAGAGCGGCGGCAGCTGGGCGGAAGTGAAGTCGGAGCGCAAAGCCGGCGGGAAGGTAAGTGATTGTTATGTGAGTGGGTGGGTGTATTCAGGACGTCCAGGGTGGTTATCTCCGGTTTGCTTCCAGTTCCTCGGGCTGGTGAGACCAGAAACAGGGAGATAATGGACTTGAACGTGTGGCTGGGGAACTGGTGCAGGAAGCAAGGATGTAAATTCTTGGATCACTGGGGTATGTTTTACGGTAAGCATAAATTATACAGGAGAGACGGTTTGCACCTTAATAGATTAGGGACCAGCATTCTGGCAGGCAGGTTTGCTACTGCAACACAGCTATGTTTAAACTAAGTAGCGGGTGGGAGGGGACAAACTGGATGTTTAAGAAGGAAATTGAAGGGAAAGTTAGAACAAGGGAAGTCAAGAAAGACAACTGTATCAATGAGGCAGAAAACTCAGAAAGGGATTGTGCTGTAAGGTTGAGTGAAACAGAAGTTGATGGGAAGGATGAGGGCAGTAACAAATTAAAAATACTATATATGAATGCACGAAGCATTAGAAATAAGATGGATGAGCTTGAGGCTCTTTTGGAAATTGGCAGATACGATATTGAGGATAACTGAGACGTGGCTTCAAGTGGACAGGGCCTGGGAAATGAATATTCAAGGCTACACGTGCTATCATAAGGACAGACTGACGGGCAGAGGGGGTGGGGTGGCCATGTTGGGATGGTGACCCTCTTGGGAGTTATCTACAGGCCCCCAAACAGTAGTCTGGATGTCGGATGCAAGTTGAATCAGGAGCTGAAATTGGCCTGTCGCAAAGATGTTACTACAGTTGTTATGGGGGATTTCAACATGCAGGTAGACTGGAAGAATCAGGATGGCATTGGACCTCAAGAAAGAGACTTTGTAGAGTGCCTCTGAGATGGATTCTTAGAACAGCTGGTGCTGGAGCCTACCAGGGAGAAGGCAATTCTGGATCTGGTATTGTGCAACGAACCAGAATTGATCAGGAACCTCGAAGGAGCCATTGGGATGTAGTGACCATAATACAATAAGCTTCAATCTGCAATTTGAGAGGGAGAGGGTACAATCGGAAGTGACAATATTTCTATTGAATAAAGGGAACTATGGAGCTATGAGGGAGGAGCTGGCCAAAGTTCAATGGTACAATACCTTAGCAGGGATGACAGTGGAGGAACAATGGCAGATATTTCTGTGTATAATACAGAAAATGCAGGATCAGTTCATTCCAAAAAAGAAGAAAGATCCTAGGAGGAGGCATGGGTGGCCGTGGCTGATGAGGGAAGTTAAGAAACATGTAAAGTTAAAAGTATAACATAGCAAAGATAAGTGGGAAAAGGGAGGACTGGAAAGCTTTTAAAGAACAACAGAGGATTACTAAGAAGGAAACACGCAGAGAAAAAATGAGGTACGAAGGTAAACTGGCCAAAAATATAAAGGGGGATAGTAAAAGCTTTTTTAGGTATGAGAAAGGCAAAAAAAATGGTTAAGACTAAAATTGGGCCCTTGAAGACAGAAACAGGGGAATATATTACAGGGAACAAAGAAATGGCAGAAGAATTGAATTGCTACTTCAGATCTGTGTTCACTGGGGAAGACACAAGCAATCTCCCTGAGGTAACAGTGGCTGAAGGACCTGAACTTAAGGGAATTTATATTTGCCAGGAAATGGTGTTGGAGAGACTGTTAGGTCTGAAGGTTGATAAGTCCCAGGGGCCTGATGGTCTGCATACCAGGGTACTGAAGGAGGTGGCTCGAGAAATCGTGGATGCGTTGGTGATTATTTTCCAGAGTTCGATAGATTCGGGATCAGTTCCTGTGGATTGGAGGGTGGCTAATGTTGTACCACTTTTTAAGAAAGGTGGGAGAGAGAAAGCAGGAAATTATACTCCAGTTGGTCTGATCTCAGTGGTGGGAAAGATGCTGGAGTCTATTATAAAGGATGAAATTACGACACATCTGGATAGTAGTAACAGGATAGGTCAGAGTCAGCATGGATTTATGAAGGGGAAATGATGCTTGACTAATTTTCTGGAATTTTTTGAGGATATAACTCTGAAGATGGACGAGGGAGATCCAGTAGATGTAGTGTACCTGGACTTTCAGAAAGCTTTTGATAAAGTCCCATATAGGAGGTTAGTGAGCAAACTTAGGGCACATGGTACTGGGGGCAAAGTACTACCTTGGACTGAAAGTTGGTTGGCTGATAGGAAACAAAGAGTAGTGATAAATGGCTCCATTTCGGAATGGCAGGCAGTGACCAGTGGGGTACCGCAGGGATCAGTGCTGGGACCGCAGCTTTTTACAATATATGTTAATGCTTTAGAAGATGGTATTAATAACATTAGCAAATTTGCTGATGATACAAAGCTGGGTGGCAGGGTGAAATGTGAGGAGGATGTTAGGAGATTACAGGGTGACCTGGACAGGTTAGGTGAGTGGTCAGATGCAGTTTAATGTGGATAAATGTATGGTTATCCACTTTTGTGGCAAGAACAGGAAGACAGATTACTACCTAAAAGGAATCAATTTAGGTAAAGGGGCAGTACAAAGAGATCTGGGTGTTCTTGTACACCAGTCAATGAAGGTAAGCATGCAGGTACAGCAGGTAGTAAAGAAAGCTAATAGCATGCTGGCCTTCATAACAAGTGGGATTGAGTATAGGAGCAGAGGTTCTTCTGCAGCTGTACAGGGCCCTGGTGAGACCACACCTGGAGTATTGTGTGCAGTTCTGGTCTCCAAATTTGAGGAAAGACATTCTGGCTATTGAGGGAGTGCAGCGTAGGTTCACGAGGTCAATTCCTGGAATGGGGGGATTACCTTACGCTGAAAGACTGGAGCGACTTGGCTTGTATACGCTGGAGTTTAGAAGACTGAGAGGGGATCTGATTGAGACGTATAAGATTATTAAAGGATTGGACACTCTGGAGGCAGGAAACATGTTTCCGCTGATGGGTGAGTGCCGAACCAGCTTATAAATATGGGGTAGACCATTTAGGACAGAGATGAGGAGAAACTTCTTCACCCAGAGAGTGGTGGCTGTGTAGAATGCTCTGCCCCAAAGGGCAGTGGAGGCCCAGTCTCTGGATTCATTTAAGAAAGAGTTGGATAGAGCTCTCAAGGATACTGGAATCAAGGGTTATGGAGATAAGGCAGGAACAGAATACTGATTAAGCATGATCAGCCATAATCATATTGAATGGCGGTGCAGACTCGAAGGACAGACTGGCCTACTCCTGCACCTATTGTCTATTATCAGGCCAAGGGACCCTGGAGCCACCCATGTAATCTTCAAATTTTAAATGATGCTGACATGGAAATAATTATAATTACACCCCTCACCCTCTCATCAATACCTGGCTTTGGTAGAGCATGCATCAGTGATATTTTCATTTATATCAGTCAACCCTACAGTCTTCAAAGGAGGACCAGATATGGAAAGTGGGGTGGGGCTATTAAAATCAATGGAGTATAGGTTACAGTAATTATAGTCAAAGGAAATGTGTGCATGCACAAAACCTTCAGTATACTATCCAGATTTTAAACATATGGATGAAGTGACATACCAGGTCAGCATACCATAAAACATAGGAGTGCAAGTAAGGCCATACAGCCCATCAGGTCCACTCCGCCATTCAATCACGGCTGATGGGCATTTCAACTCCACTTACTGGCACTCTCCCGATAGTCCTTAATTCCTTGCAAGATCAAGAATTTATCAATCTTTACCAATACATATCTGATTTAGATGGTGTGTTTGAACATTTAATTGTTTCAGGTTGATTCTACGTTACTCTGTTGGAATACCTTTACATATCAAATATCAGAGATGGCTCACAAAACCTAAAGCAATTCTATTGAAAAGCAGAATACTGTAGGATTTCCTGCCAATCTTTAATTTCTCTTGATCTTGGAGAAATAAATTTTCTGTCATCCAATCTCTCCTGCATTATACCCTACCATAGAACTGCCTTTTGACCTTGTTCTTTGCTCAAAACCATTGAAGTTCTAACTTTTAGTAACTTTCAGATGGAAGGTCACTGACAGACCAGAAATCTAAGGCTGGTTTTCTTTCTAAACACATTATCAGACCAGCTGAGATTTTCACAACATCCTATGTTTGCATTTCAAATATTAAATGGGGCATTTTGCTTTTATAGAGATGTCAGCACAGACATAGACCCTTCGGTCCTACTCGTCCATGCTGACCAGTTACCCCAACCCAATCTAGTCCCATCTGCCAGCACCCAGCCCATATCCCTCCAAACCGGTCCTATTCATATAATCATCCCGATGCCTTTTAAATGATGCAATTATACCAACCTCCACTACTTCCTCTGGCAGCTCATTCCATAAGTGTACTACCCTCTGTGTGAAAACATTGCCCATGGGTCCCTCTTATATCTTTCCCCTCTCATCCTAAACCTATGCCCTCGAGTTCTGGACTTCCCCATCCCAGGGAAAAGACTTTGTCTATTTATCCTATCTATGCCCCTCATGATTTTACAAACCTCTATAAGGTTCTGTTAGCCGAGCCGGGAATTTGTGTTGCAGACGTTTTGCCCCGTCTAGGTGACATCCTCTGTGCTTGGGAGCCTCCTGTGAAGCGCTTCTGTGATCTTTCCTCTGGCATTTGTAGTGGTTTGAATCTGCTGCTTCCGGTTGTCAGTTCCAACTGTCCATTGCAGTGGTCGGTATATTGGGTCCAGGTCGATGTGCTTATTGATTGAATCTGTGGATGAGTGCCATGCCTTTAGGAATTCCCTGGCTGTTCTCTGTTTGGCTTGTCCTATAATAGTAGTGTTGTCCCAGTCGAATTCATGTTGCTTGTCATCTGTGTGTGTGGCTACTAAGGATAGCTGGTCGTGTCGTGACCTCTATAATGTCACCCCATGGCCTCCGATGCTCCAGGGAAAATAGCTCCAGCCTGTTCAGCCTTTCCCTATAGCTCAAAGTCTCCAACCCTGGCAACATCCTTGTAAATCTTTTCTGAACCTTTTCAAGTTTCACAACATCTATGCGATAGGAATGAGACCAGAATTGCACGCAATATTCCAACAGTGGCCTAACCAATGTCCTGTACAGCCGCAACATAACCTCCCAACTCCTGTACTCAATACTCTGACCAATAAAGGAAAGCATATCAAACGCCTTCTTCACTATCCTATCTACCTGTGATTCCACTTTCAAGGAGCTATGAACCTGCACTCAAAGGTCTCTTTGTTCAGCAACACTCCCTAGGAATTTACCATTAAGTGTATAAGTCCTGCTCTGATTTGCTTTCCCAAAGTGCAGCACCTCACATTTATCTATATTAAACTCCATCTGCAACTCCTCAGCCCATTGACCCATCTGATCAAGATCCCGTTTTTCTCTGAGATAACCCTCTTCGCTGTCCACTACATTTCCAATTTTAGTGTCATCTGCAAACTTACTAACTGTACCTTTTATGCTCACATCCAAATCATTTATGACAAAAAGTAGAGGACCCAACACCGACTCTTGTGGCAAATCACTGGTCATAGGCCTCCAGTCTGAAAAACAACCCTCCACCACCACCCTCTGTCTTCTACCTTTGAGCCAGTTCTGTATCCAAATGGTGAGTTCTCGCTGTATTTCGTGAGATCTAACCTTGCTAACCAGTCTCCCATGGGGAACCTTGTCAAATGCCTTACTTAAGTCCATAAAGATCACATCTTCTGCTCTGCCCTCATCAAACCTCTTTGTTACCTCTTCAAAAAACTCAATCAAGTTTGTGAGACATGATTTCCCACGCACAAAGCCATGTTGACTATCCCTAATCAGTCCATGCTTTTCCAAATACATGTACATCCTGTCCCTCAGGATTCCCTCTAACAACTTGCCCACCAATGATGTCAGGCTCACTAGTCTATAGTTCCCTGGCTTGTCCTTACCATCTTTCTTAAACAGTGACACCATGTTAGCAAATCCCCAGTCTTCCGGCACCTCACCTGTTACTATCAATGATACAAATATCTCAGCAAGAGGCCCAGCAATCACTTCCCTAGCTTCCCACAGAGTCCGAGGGTACACCTGTTCAGGTCCTGGGGATTTATCCACCTTTATGCGTTTCAAGACATCTAGCACTTCCTCCTCTGTAATATGGACATTTTCCAAGATGTCACCATCTATTTCCCTACATTCTATATCTTCCATGTCTTTTTCCACAGTAAATACTGATACAAAATACTTGTTTAGTACATCCCCCATTTTCTGCGGCTCCACACAAAGGCCGCCTTGCTGATCTTTGAGGGGCCCTATTCTCTTCCCAGTTACCCTTTTGTCCTTAATGTATTTGTAAAAGCCCTTTGGGTTCTCCTTAACTTTATATGTCCCCTTTTTGCCCTCCTGATTTCCCTTTTAAGTATATTCCTATTGCCTTTATTCTCTTCTAAGGATTCACTCGACCTATCCTGTCTATGCCTGACGTGCTTCCTTCTTTTTCTTCACTAAACTCTCAATTTCTTTAGTCATCCAACATTTCCTATACCTACCAGCCTTTCCTTTTACCCTAACAGGAATATACTTTCTCTGGATTCTTGTTATCTCATTTCTGAAGGCTTCCCATTTACCAGTCATCCCTTTACATACGAACATTTGCCCCCAAACAGTTCTTGAAAGTTCTTGCCTAACACCGTCAAAATTGGCTTTTCTCCAATTTAGAACTTCAACTTTTAGATGTGGTCTATCCTTTTCCATCACTATTTTAAATCTAATAGAATTATGGTCGCTGGCCCAAAGTGTTCTTCCATTGACACCTCAGTCACCTGCCCTGACTTATTTCCCAGGAGTATGTCAAGTTTTGTACTTTCTCTAGTAGGGACATCCCCACTGTATAATAAATTATTGCTAGTCATTATGTAACTGTCTGGGAGGCGACAAATCTTAACAATGAAATAGAGACAATGTAACAGAAACTCTCCCCCAGTTAAAAAGACATGGGAAGAGGAGTGTGTGTCTCAACCATCTTTATCAGGGTAACTGCAGCACTTGAAAGGAATATCAAAAAGCTCTTCACACAAATTCTTATCAACATGTAAAATAGATGCTGGTAAAGTAAAATTTGCCTAAATGAGCATTCATATTAATATTTATCTTGGGATCTTACATTCCTCACTTACCTTGTAAAAGTAAAAAGGACTAAGATTCAGGATGGCGATAATCCATGGGAATATACGCTGGGAACTATAAGAGGAGAGAACTATCTCCAGGCAGCAAGCCATCAGAGACCGATGGAAAATATCTTGCTCCAGTAAGACCTAGAGAATTAAAATTCAATTAAATACATCAGCCAATGAACTGTGTTGCAGAATAGTGATATCTCTCCAAGCTGCAACAGCTACTCACAGTCATGTCTTTCCCAGGGTTTCGGCGATTTTCCTGCAGCATCACTGTCTCCAGGATTTTCCAATACAAGATTTCAGCAAGTCTCAGCCGCCGGATAGCAAAATCTATTTCAAAACGATTCAATTACAAAGTGAGAACATAACATCATTCAGTTTTTGTAGGCACATACTGTCACAATGCTTTTGCTGTGGGCTGTCAGTATGTAATAAAGGGAACATTTATTAAAACATGAGCTGAGCAATAATGACTAAAAGCCTGACATACAAACACATGGCTATACTGACTACAATTAGAGGAAATTAGTTTGGATTGTATGGAATGTCTCATTTTCAAACATCTCAGAGCATTTCAAGGAAATAGAATGTTGCTTTCTCATGCACTATATACCTTTTAGAGCAGAGATTCCCAAAGTTGGGGCTGGCACCCCAAATTACATCTCAAACTAAAATTCTTGGTGGGTGCCATGGAGTTCTGACCAAATTACAAATGTTCCTGCTCCAACAGACCCTCGCTCTCAAAGTTCTTACCGAGGGGTTGTAACAATTTTCCAAGCCTTGAAATGGGTCCAAGTGGGAACAAGTTTGGGAAGCACAGCTTTAAAGAGGTTGGGATTGTTTTCTGGCTGGTGTAGCTTCTACTGGCAAGGAGCATTAAAAATTTACAGATTTTATTCATATCATTCTTGCATTTTAAATCTGGTTTTTCATAGGAGATTATTTGACACCAAGGAACATGATGCATAAGGCATCACGGATTTGATGGCAGACGGTGGGATTTGATTTCAACACAAGTGTGGCCTAACAGTACTGTTGATTGTCGTAAAAACCCATCTGTTTCATTAATGTCCTTCAGGGAAGGAAATCGGCAGCCATCTACTCGTCTGATCTATGTGACTCCAGCCCCACGGCATTGTGGTTGACTCTTAGCTGCCTACGGGAAATAAATGCTGGCCTAGCCAGTGATGCCTACAGCCTACGAATGAATAAAACAAAAAAATGTGTTGGGCCAATCTGTCAAAGTGTGCTAAAATTATGTTTGAAATGGACAAATGAATTCTTTTGCAGATTTGATGTAATTTGCTTTTGTATTCATTAAATAAAGACTTATTGTACTTCAGGCACCCAGTATCCCTATTAAACATTAGATCTGATCAGGAACAACACAATACTGAAGCTGCAGGAAAAGTTACATGCTTGCAGTATTATGCCTTCAGTATAAGCCTATGGAATGCTGCAAAATTTCAAAGATTTCTTCATAAAGTCAGTTTTTAAAAAATGGATCTGAATCCATTTTCTTGTAATCTTTTCCCATCATGTCCCAAAGGTAGTGAGTCATACTGAGATTTAGTTTCATGTACACGTGCAGCCCCCAAGCTTTTCAAATGCAGGAATTGTTGAAAGTCAGGACAAGAAATAGTACCGAAGCAGCTGCAATTTTACAGATCAGAAAGGTATATTTTATACAAATGTTACTGTCTAAAATTGCGTGCTATCAACAGATTGTAGAAGCAGTTCCTGTAACAGATCAAAGTATTAATAACAATCTTTCAAAAAGAATATTTTATGATTAAAAGGTGATGCCATCACAGGAAAGCTAGAAGTTGATTGATTCATTAGTTACAGCTGTTGGGGACTGTCACTAAATAGCTGGAAATTAGAATAACAAACTTTTAAAAGGGCCTCAAAAACTATCTTATAATTGAGAGGTGAAAGCAGAAGGGAAGAAACATAATCGCACAAAGAATTGGTTAACTAATTGGAAGGAGAATATATGTGCAACTGAGTCTTTTTTGGGATTGGAAAGCTGAAAACAGTGGACAGCAACAAGGATTCAACAACTTGCAATCTATATTTAATGCTTAAGTGAGGCGACTGACTGTGTGGAGTTTGCACGTTCTCCCCGTGTCTGCGTGGGTTTCCTCCGGGTGCTCCGGTTTCCTCCCACAATCCAAAGATGTGCAGGTCAGGTGAACTGGCCATACTAAATTGTCCATAGTGTTAGGTAAGGGGCAAATGTAGGGGTATGGGTGGGTTGCGCTTCGGTGGGACGGTGTGGACTTGTTGGGCCGAAGGGCCTGTTTCCACACTGTAAGTAATCTAATCTAATCTAATCTAAAAGTGAAAGGATAGAATGCATTGCTGTTGAATTTGCTGATGACAACGACAAACAGAAAAGTAAGTCAATACAACATGATGAGTATACAGAGGAACGTAGATAGGTTCGAGGGCAAACAAAAATTTGGCAGATGGAACATTATAAGGGAAAACAATATGAAATTGTTCATATTGGCAGGAAAAATAAATTAGAAAGCAGTGACTGCAGACCTTTATGGGACAGATGGATCTTATTTTCCTGATACAGGACTCCTGAATGGCTAGTATGCAAACATAGGAGACAGTTAAAAACGTTTATTGCAAATGGAATGAAATATAAAATTAGCTAAGTTCTGTGGCAGTCACATTGGTCTCATGCTTTTGGTTCCTCATGTAAAGATGGAGTACAGTAGGTGGCCAGAAAAGTTCACTTGACTGATTCTTGGGTGAAAACAATCTTCCTTCAAGCAAAGGCTGGACAGGCTGGGTTTGAATCCACTTTTGCTTAGATAAATAAGATGCAATGTTTAAATACGTAAGATCCTGAATGTATTTCAGAGGATGGATGCCGAGAGGGTGTTTCCACATATGGGAGATAAAAGTAGGAGCCTCCTATTTGAGACAGAGTTAAGGATAAAATGCTTTTCTCATGGGTTATTAATCTGTGGAGTTCTAGTCCCCGGAGAGCAGTGAATGGAAAGATTTTAAAAGGTAGACGGGAAAGTACAGCCACAATCAGAGCAGCCATAATCTTATCAAATGGCAGAGTGAACTTGGCAGGGACCAAGTGGTCAACTCCTGTTCCTTTTTGGGAATCCCAAAGCCACATTTTTCCACATTATACCTCATCTGCCAAATTTTGGCATTCTCAAAATGGAATACCAAAGCTAATCAGCTTTGATGTGTTTCTCACCTATATGAGAACCAGCCTGGCTTTCCATTGGTTGTACATAGTGATGGCAGAAAGTCTCACCCATCTTTTTCATGCGGGCTGTTATAGCTTCAACTGGGTTCCGTGAACAGGAGCTGAAATCAGGGAATAATTCTTTATAATTGTTAACCTGCACAAAAGATGAATTAAAGGAGGGTTTGGGGGAAAAAAAGTGTGCGCAATATCAAGTAATGTCACATTGTACCAGATACGTGTTTATCCACATTTCATGAAATGTTGTAAGACTTAATAATTCCGTCACAAAAAGACCCCAGTCATTTTGTTTAATTTACAAATTTCACACCTTACTTACAGCTGTAAAAAGTTATAGATATGGCAAGATGGGCTAGCAAAAGGTCTTCCAACTTGGAAGCCTTTTCTGTCAGTGCGGCTACACAAGTATGTATTATCACAATTTGGCATTCTTGTGTTTGGCCCAATAGCTATGGCAACTTTTAAAAAAAAAACACAACACAGAGGAACCTTGATTATCCAAATGACACGGGCAGGGAGTATTTGGTCGGATAAGCAAATGCCGGATAACAGAGTTTAGCCAAGCATCGGGACCTTGTGATCTTGCTGGATAATCGAATGTCAGATAATTGAGGTTACTCTACATTTAAGTTCTATGCTATCAGACAAATGAATGGGCATTCCAGAATGAGATGCATGCAGCAGCAGTGAGAGCTGATTCACTGGCACAATCTGCAGGAGCAGGGTTGGATTGGGAAGATGACTGGCAAAGTTAATACCACCAGTGGTGATGGATAGCAAAGTCAACAAGGATGTAGAAGAGATTGTCACTTTTAATGAGAGGGTGCCAAGTGCCTCTGTGGCTAGTAGAGGAATGCTGAAGGAATGCACAGAAATACTATTTAATCTAGCAGGGAGTCTAGCATGGAATACTGGTTAGAAACTGACTCAGAGGATCTTGATAGTGACTCTCAGCAGCGTTCTTTCCTCTCCACTTTTGCAGAATGCTGAACTGTACAAGCTAACTCCAAATAGTGAAGATGAGAAAATCAAGAATGGAGGAAAAGAAAATGCATCCTGTCTTTATAGAGTTTAAGTGACAATACACAAAGCCATGAAGGTAGTTTAAAAAAATATTCTTTGCTCACTTGAAAACCTGCAGCAGAAGCTCACTTGGGGTGTTTTTGAGTCCCATTACCATGGTCTGTAAACGACTCACGCTCTGTGTGGCTGAGGACACTGGTGTTACAACCAGTTCTTTCTCCTTCAAGTACCGTCTTCCTGTCAAGGGTGTTGAAGGTGCTAAAGATTTTGTCTATTAAAACATCACAAGGAAGAGATTAATATTTAATTCCCTCACCTAAAATACGCAGGATAAATGCCAATATAAACAACATCTTAAAGCATCAACCTAAAGACTATAGTTATCATTGACACTTTGGGACTTGAACTTCACATGGTCACAAGCAGGCAGGCCCTTGGTTAACATCTTAACTACCAGTGCTACATTTTGGTATTGCACTGAATTATCAGCCTAGTTGATGAAATCATGTCTTTGGAGTGGGCCATGAAGGTCTGGCTGATTACAAGGTTAAGAGAAAATAAACAGACCAGTACAACTCACTCAGAGCTGAGGTTGAAACATCAAGAAAAGTTGAAGATATTAACAACTATAGATAAACTTGTCAATGGTGTCATCAATTGTTAAGCACTAAAAAAAGTTTAATTACTTTTTCGAAGTGCTGTTGAAGGTTGCACTCTACTTGGATTCTTGCTGACAGTTTCCCAACTGAAACATCCACTGCAGACTTGCTAGGAGTCCCTATTTCTTCATCAGCATCTTCTCCCAGAAATATCCGCTCATCAAAATCCCCCACGGTCAGAACATACTCTTCATATTCCTTGTTTATTGCTTTGCTGTAGCAAATAAGCACAATGACAAGAAAAAGTCATCACAAACGAGCCCAGCACCTCTATTTCTCGGTAGTACCCATACATAGTGGGCGGCACGGTGGCAAAGTGGTTAGCACTGCTGCCTCACAGCGCCAGAGATCCGGGTTCAATTCCCGCCTCAGGCGACTGACTGTGTGGAGTTTGCACATTCTCCCCGTGTCTGCGTGGGTTTCCTCCGGGTGCTCCGGTTTCCTCCCACAGTCCAAAGATGTGGGGTCTGGGTGGGTTGCACTTCGGCGGGTCGGTGTGGACTTGTTGGGCTGAAGGGCCTGTTTCCACACTGTAAGTAATCTAAAAAAAAACAATAGACATGTTCAGGCGCAGAAAGTGACCAGTTCATTCTTATGTGCACTAGCCGAATAAAACAATCACCCATTCTAATCCCAGATTCCAGCTCCTGGCTTGTTATCTTGCAACTTACATTCCTTCATGTGCAGATCCAGGTTATTTTTGAATGAGTTGAAGGTTTCCCCCTCAAACTCCAAACTTGGCAGCAAATTTCAAACAGGCATCACCCATGGGCTAAAAAGCTTTTCTTCAGACCTCCTCTCGTTGTTTTACCAATCACCTTAAATCGGTGACTCCTGGCAACTGAAATCTTTGCTGGGGAAACAGGTTTTCCCTGTTCAGTCCATTTAAGCCCCTCATTACTTTATACATCTCAATTAAGTCAACCACCACATCCCTGTTCTAAGGAAAAGACTTCTGGCTATCCAATATTTCTTCACAGCTGTAATTTTCAAACCCTGGCAACATGATTACAAATTCCTCTGTACTCCAGCTACAGCAAAGATGTCTTCTCTGAATGAACCAGATTTTTTCAAGAAAATATACAATTCCAGCATTACAGGGCGGCACGGTGGCACAGTGGTTAGCACTGCTGCCTTGCAGCACCAGAGACCCGGGTTCAATTCCCGACTCAGGCGACTGACTGTGTGGAGTTTGCACATTCTCCCCGTGTCTGCGTGGGTTGCGCCTTTGGGCCGAAGGGCCTGTTTCCACACTGTAAGTAATCTAATCTAATCTAATCTAATTCCAGCTTTTATATTCAAAGCCTCGCTCAATGAAGGAAGCCATTCCATGCACCTTCTTTACCACCTTATCTACCTGTTCTGCCATCTCAGAGAATTGCAAACGCCAAGGTCTCATTTCCTCTACTCAATACTCTACCATTTATTGTATGCTCCCTTGCTTGGTTTGTCTTCCTCAGGGTGGCACAGTAGTTAGCACTGCCGCTTCACATTACCAGGGACCTGAGTTCGATTTCACCCTTGTGCAACTGTTTGTGTGGAGATTGCATGTTCTCCCTTTGTCTGTATGGGTTTCCGCTTGGTGCTCTGGTTTCCTTCCACAGTCCAAAGATGTGCAAGTTAGGTGGATTGGCCATAGGAAATTGCCCAGGCTAGTTGGATTACAGGGAAAGGATCTGGGTGGGAGGCTCTTCAGAGGGGTGATGAGGACATCACTTGGGCCAAATGGCCTATTTCCACACTGAAGGGATTTTGATTAGAGCGCATAACTATGCATTTATTCAGACTGAACTCTACTTGCCACTTTTCTGCACATTTCACCAACCAGTAAGATGATCTCCAGGTGCCAACCATTTCTTTTCACTAAAATATGGTTGTTTTCTTGATAGCGGCTGCAAACTTATACTTTCTTCATGCCTCCCACATTTAAGCTTAACTCACTAATATACAGCACAAACAGCAAAGGACCTAATAGTGAATCCTGGGGAGAACCACTGGAAACTCCTTTCTAGTTGCAAAACCATCCATCGACCATTATTCTGTTTCTGGTCAGAGTCAATTCTGGATTTAATGCGTCACATTTCCCTGCATCCCATCAGCTTTAAGTTTTCTGACCAGGCTGCCATTTGGGACCCTATCAAGTGTCTGAATAAAATCCAAGCAGACAACATCCAGTGCCCCAATTATTATTGCTCTTGTTTTGACACATTAAAAAGTTACTTCCATATTTGCTCCTCGAACACTTTCCCAATATTTTGGGATGTGGACATGATAAAGGACATGTCCAAGAGTGCAGTTGCACCGTTTTTCTTTCTGCTATAAACCCAAACGGCCTAGTTTGAATCCTCATTTAGTACACCATCTCTCCACACTGCCCTAATTGATTCTTAAACCAGCAATATTCCTACCTTGTCTTACCCACTTCTCTACCTTACCTGGAATACCTATACGCAGGGATGCTGTGCTGCTATCCTTGCAACTCTTTAAGCATAGTTTCATTTTAATTGCAACATCTCAGTATCACATGTGCGCACCTCACTGACTTTAGGTTTTCCATATGAGCTGTACTCACATATGTACCCTTTAATACTGTTGAAGTCCTGTGCTGTACACTTTTTAAAGGCCTTTAAAATTAGGGGTTGCCCTTTTTTGGTCAGAGATGAGGGGAATTTATTTTCTTTAAGAGGGTTGAGAGACTTTCGGGTTCTCTGTCTCAGAAGGCGTCAAAGGCAGAGAATCTTTGAGAGTGAATAAATAATTTCTTGTTCGCCAAGGGAATCAAAGTTATCAGGGATAGATAGAAAAGTGGAATGAGGAACTCAAATAATCATATTCGCAGATTTCAATGGCCACATCACCTCTTCCTGCCCCATTGCGATATTTGTATCTTCTGCTTCCTCTGTCTTTCAATGTCGCTTTTTAAATTTCTGCCTCACGTTCACTACTCAGAATTTGTCCGGAAGTTCCCATTCCCCTGCAAATACCAAAAACTTCCCTATAAGAATATTTATCCAGATTCTGCAAGATGTAGACCGTCTGGCTTGTTTGGACCCAGCTTTCTCAGAATTACTCCCAACGCTCTAGAATTCTGAGGCCCGCCCTCCTACACCAGCTTGTCAGCTGTGATCAATTGCTCGACTCCCCTATTTCTATACTCCACAGTACATGGGACTCAAAGTAATCCCGAGACTACTGCTTTAGAGGTCGTGCCTTTCAACATCCGACCTGGCTCCCTGAAATTTGCCT
Organism: Chiloscyllium plagiosum; assembly: GCF_004010195.1. Lineage (NCBI taxonomy): Eukaryota > Metazoa > Chordata > Chondrichthyes > Orectolobiformes > Hemiscylliidae > Chiloscyllium > Chiloscyllium plagiosum. The sequence goes on along the minus strand of NC_057729.1, from coordinate 60,085,429 downwards.
TCAGGATCTCATCCCCAATCCCTGTGGTACCTGTGACTTGGCTACGGTTGTAGTCTTCCATAGAATCACCAGCTGCACCAGTATTCAAAATGGAATACTGATTACTAAGAAGCTTAATTCAGAGAATCCTTGCAATACTTGTGCTTTTGAAGCACTTGGTGATGACCCATTCCCCCTCTGCCTGTAATCTGTGATGTGAACATCTCTTGACCACGCTAAACATTGAAGTCCTCTGCCTCAGTGTTGCACAATGGTAACTCTAGACTCTACTCACTTCCAAAGCCTGGAGTTCAAGTTTACGTTGCTGGTGACACTTCCTGCAGATGTGCCTGACTGGGAAACGTTGTAACCATGACTTCACACACAAGCTGCAGAACGCCCCCTCACTTGGCTGAATTGATCTACCATCCTGCAACTTTAATAATTATTTATTACAGCTAAATTAACTTGCCAGTACTCATTTTTCTTCTGTGTAATGAAGAGCTAACTAAAGGAGACTGAAAAAGTTTGAAGGAGCCCTTCCTCCTAACCCCTGACAAAACTCCCACTTTATACTCTATATCACCACAGCATCATTCATGATTATCTCACATAGAAAGAGAGGTGCGCAATGGGGAAAAGGAATGAGGATTCCTAATCTTTGTTTTGAATTCTAGGTTGGAATAAATCAAATTTCTCTCTCTTAAGTGCAATGATTTATATATTTTGTTGGTTAATGATTTTATATAAAGTGCAACTGGTTAGTCTCAATCTAGTTCCTAATGGTCATGCGCCTAAAGCACATAACCATCCATCGTTTCCTTATCTCAGTGCTCCCAACTTATCCATATGCAAGGAAGAAAAAAAAAAATCCATGTATAGTAGGAAAGTACACAAGAATATTAATTGTGTATAAAAGCAAAACATCATATAAATTGGAAATTTGAAATAAAAACATGGAGAAACTAAGCAGGTCTGGCACGAAAATAGTAAACATCTTGACTCAAGTATGACTACAGAGTTCCAAAGGTGAGTTATACTGGACTAGAAGCATTAGCACTATTTCTCTTTCCCAGAAGCTGCCAGACCTTTCTCCAGCATTTTCTTTTTATAATAACTTTGTAAGGCAGTTCTATAGTGTATGTGGTATATGTAATAACAATAGTGGGAGCGTGAAGTAGAATACTTTCCCACTTCAAGTATTCTTAACCTTCACTAACAAAAAATATGAAGTTTCAATGATGACTCAACAGCTTAATCTAACAATGGATAAAAGCAAAGTACTTCAGATGCTGGAATCTCAAACCAAAGGAGAAAATGCTGGAAATGCAAGGATTTCCCTATTCCCCTTCTTGAAAAGAGGAACAACATTCACCTCCTTCCAATCCTCTGGTACGACTCTCATGGAGAGTGAGGAAGCAAAGATCTTTGCCAGCGGCTTAGCAACCTCCTTTCTCGCTTCCCAGAGCAGCCTAGGATAAATCTGGTCTGGCCCTGGGGACTTATTAATCTTAATGTTTGCCAAAATTTCCAGCACATCAACTTCATCAATCTTAATCTGTTCAAGCCTGTATCCCAGCTCCTCAAAGTTCTCATTCACAACAAGGTCCCTTTCCTTCGTGAAAACTGAAGCAAAAAGAAACTTATTTAGGGCTTCACTATCTGCTCAGACTCCACGTACAAGTTCCCTACGCTATCCCTGATCGGCCCTATCTTCTCCCTGATCATTCTCTTATCCCTCATGTATGAGTGAAATGCCTTTGGGTTCTCCCTAATCCTTCCTGCCAAGCCTTTTACGTGCCCCCTCCTGGCTCTCCTTAGTCCATTTCTGAGCTCGTTTCTAGCAAGCCTGTAATCCTCTAAAAATGTGCTAGATCCTTGCTACCTCCACCTTACATAAGCTGCCTTCTTCCTTTTGACAAGAAGGTCCTCTGTTCTCGCCATCCAAGGTTCCTTAATCTTACCTTTCTCAGAAGAACAAATTCGTGCATCATTTGCAACAATTGCTCCTTAAACAGTCTCCACATTTCTGCTGTGCCCTTTCTATGGAACAATTACTCCCAGTCTGTACTTCTCAACTCGTCTGATAGCGTCATAATTTCTTTTTCTCCAATTAAACATCTTCCCTTGGTAACTGTTCCTTTCCCTCTCCAAGGCTATGGTAAATGTGAGGCAGCTGTGGTCACTGTCACCAAAGTGTTCTCCCACCGAGAGATCTGACACCTGTCCTGGCTCACTGCCAAGCACCAAATCCAAAATGGCTTTGCCCCTCATCGGCCTGTCTACATACTGAAGAAGGAACCCTCCTGAACACATCTGACAAAACGGCTCTATCCAAACCATCTGCACTGAAGGAGGTTCCAGTCAATATTGGGAAAGTTGAAATCACCCATAAAAACAACCCTACTATATCTGCATTTTTCCAAAACCTTCAATCTTTCTATTGCTATTAGGGAGTCTGTAAAACCCCCAATGAGGTGGCTGCTCCCTTGTTGTTCCTAACTTCCACCCATACTGACTTAGTAGATAAACCCTCCGCAACAACCTTCGTTTCTGTAGTGGTGATGCACTCTGATTAGCAATGCTCACCCCCTCCTCTAGCAACCATTCCTGCCCCTGTGAAACCCACGTATCCGTTATGGCCACAACATCATAGCCCCAAGTACTGATCCATTTTAACTGTGCTAAAAATCTTAATACATATTCTCTGTCCAGAAACTTCAGGTTTCAATTACCATACTACAGCCAAGGGTAGCAAAGTCCTACTACTTCACAGGTTGCAACATAAACAGAAAGATTTTCAATAGACACCAAAATGACCAAGTAAACATCTTAGCCATATTAGGCTGAAAAGAAAATGCATCCACCGGGATTCTTTTTAAACACAATATAGGACAATGTCTTGAATGAAGGTTCAATAATTGGCTGACAATCAATAATATAGAAGGATAAATGCTTATCCACTGTAAATATCCCTATACAAACATACCCACTTCAGGGGGGAAAAAAGCCATGAATCCCTGCAGAAGCAAGTTACAGCAGATGCTGGAATCTGAACGGAAAGGCAAGCTGTAGAGACAGCAAGCTAATATCTTGAGTCAAAGCTTGAATTTCTGAAGAAAACCTTGGACTAATGAGTTAATTCTTGAAGGCAAAAGGATAAAGCATATCATCTTCTGAAGTCCACTGCTCTGATGTACTGGCACATGTAGTCAAGTCACTAAATCATGCACAGTTGTCTCTGGAGTCTTTGCCCAGAAAATATTCCATTGAGAAGTCCTTCCTTCCTTCCTTTATTCAGAGCGAGGACAGAGAAGTTTCACCATAAACTCAACAAGACTTTTCTTTTCAGAAATGGGAGTAAATCAGCAGTTGCAGACTTTTTTGTTTTTGCTCCTCAACTAATTCCAGGCACCGATGCACTCTACATCGACTCTCTCTTTAAACAACCCCAGCAAGGGCCAATCATTAGTTGAAATTTCTAGGCAGTTTGTCACAAAAAACTTTGATACTCACAATGGCCTTTCAATAACCTCTTTTGCAGAAACCACCCCAAATATTTCCACAAATCCTGAAAATAAATCAATTTTTCCACAATTCTTCAAAAACCAAGTTTTCCAGTAAGTATTAAATACGAAGCTACTTTCTAACAATATTTTGTTGGTTATATTTTAACTTTCAACATTTGAAGCTACACAACTGGAAATAAATCTTCACAGACACATCCATTTAAAAAGGTAAAATATTTTTGTTTGTCTTCTCCTCTATTGCTCCTAGCAAGCATCATTGTTATGAACCAGTAGTTTACCCGAAGAACAATGTCAACCCATGTAAACTCTTGTTGCACCTTCTTTTCGTCTCACCTGCTGCCTTTCTGCTTCTAGTGGCTTGCTCTAATGCAAATTGACATGCCCTCAAATCTTCAGGTGACACAGCAGTTCACCGTCAGAAGAGCAGTGGTTTGCAACCAACATTCCACAACTTTATAACTTCGCAGGCTGGAACATAAAATAAGTCTCTGATTTGAAGCAAGCAATTGCAGTTCACACTGCTTGGCACTCTCTCAACTTTTCACAATAATTGGACCTAGAATTATGGCTTGGTTCTGCCAAGGTTATACTAAGCGCACATGAAAAATGCACCATCTAATTTATATGTTGAAGAGGAGGGAATAGAAACAGTGCATCTGGAGCTGGCTGAACTGATTATTCTAAAGCTAAAATTTGATCGTGAAGTTAGTAATAAAGCTACAAAATAGGACATGTTCAATCATGTCAATTTGGCATGTTAGTGGATTCCTGGTGCATCCAGTCTCTAGGAGAAAGTGAGGACTGCAGATGCTGGAGATCAGAGTCAGGAAGTGTGGCGCTAGAAAAGCACAGCAGGTCCGACAGCATCCGAGGAGGAGAATCGACGTTTCAGGCACAAACCCTTCATCACTCTGTCCCTCTTGCAATATCCTATTTCCAATAGCAAGCTTTTGTGCCCACTGACCTAAATGAGGTGGTGAACTGATGTTATAAAAAAAACAAAGTGCTGGAGATATATACTTGGTGAACTGGGGTATTTGATAGACTTATTGGATAGAAAACGGTCATTTGCACTTCACCTCAGAAAAAAAGTATCAGCTGTTCCAGATATTTTCCATAAGTGATTTAAACTTTATTGTCATATGTACTCAAGTACAGCAGGTGGTGTACAATGTCGCCACATACATAGCGTCATCTTATGTAAAAAGGTACCTAGATACAAAGCTTAGGTATACGTAGTATCATAGAGAAAAAAAAGTTAAAAACATTACTTTGGGCTGGGGTACTATGTTAATTAGTTTACTAGCAGAGATCTGAAAATTGTTTGCTGTCAAGTTAGATATATGTAGTGAAACAATACCATAATTTCATCCACCCATTTTGTGACTTTAAATGTCATTGCTGCCCTCACACGCCATTACATTTTTCCCTTGCTTTGTTACAGTGTCCCCATTCTATGAAATTCTCCCACGCACATCATTTCATCCTTCCAATCATTCCCATGTTATTTTCATCCCATTCCCTTATTCTACCTTTTTTTTTCCTATACCATCCTCAACCTTATGAGCACAGTGGTTAGCACTGCTGCCTCAGAGCACCAGAGACAAGGGTTCAATTCCCGCCTCAAGCAACTGTCTGTGTGGAGTTTGCACATTCTCTCCATGTCTGTGTGGGTTCCTCTGGGTGCTCCAGTTTTCTCCCACAATCCAAAAATGTGCAGGTTAGGTGAATTGGCCACGCTAAATTGCCCGTAGTGTTAGGTGAAGGGGTAAATATAGGGGAATGCGTCTGGGTGAGTTGCGCTTCGGCAGGTCGGTGTGGACTTGTTGGGCCGAAGGGCCTGTAAGTAATCTAATCCTCATGAACACATGTCCCATACTAGCTTGCCTAGCATACACTGGATATCTTTTATTTGTTGGTATCTCTACATATATAAATGAGAGATTTGAAACATTAAACAACAACAGGTGATACTTTCAATAATCAAGTGAATTAAATGAAATCCTTTGCATGAAGTTGCTGCAGGATACATACAAATGAACCTCGCCCCAGTACATTAAGCCTTAATCATTATCATCTAAGTCCCTTTTCTGTTAACACTGCTTATTATTGTCAGCTGCAAGTTGCACCAACTATTCTCAAGTCCAGATCATTGCTGTGTATTGAGAAAAGCAGCAATTCTAAGATCAACTCCTGACGATACCACTTCTGATGTCCACTTTTAATCTGCTATTGTTGCTCCATATTCATAATCAAGCTTTTAACTCACTTGTTGTCTGTAAAATTGTTTACATCCAGAAGTCCTACGAGGAGCTCACTGTTCCCTTTCAGAATCTGAAATCAAAACCTCAATGTTAGAGGGCATTAAACTCTCTTGGCAGCTGTGCAAATGAAACAGAATTAACTTAAGGAAAGTGTGTGTGGGGTATAAGTTGAGAGGTAATAAATTGGATAGCCATCAGAACAAATTAAGACATTAAGTGCTATTGCTGAGCTCTTACCTACACAAAGATATAAAACCGCGCAAATAACTTCTCATATCCAAATAAGTTAATTATAGAATCATAGAGATGTAAAGTATGGAAACAGACCCTTCAGTCCAAAGCGTACATGCCGACTAGATATCTTAACTTAATCTAGTCACATTTGCCAGCACTTGGCCCACATCCCTCTAAACCCTTCCTTTTCATATACCCATCCAGATGACTTTTAAATGCTGTAATTGTACCAGCCTCCAAAACTTCCGCTGGCAGCTCATTCTATACATGCACCACACTCTGGGTGTGAGAAGTTGCCCCTTAGGTCCCTTTTATTTCTTACCCCTCTCACCCTAAACCTACACCTCTAGTTCTGGACTCCCCCACCCTAGGCAATAGACCTTGTCTATTTACCCTATCCAAGCCCCTGACAATGTTAAATTTTGCACTGTGTTGAGGATATAGAGGGAGAGGCGACTAAACATACAAGCAATAGTCACCTAAACTATAACAAATGATCGGAAATATTTATAATTGAAAAATTGTAGTTATAAGGTGCCTCTTGAAACATTTATTGGGTGCAGGTAAATAATCCATAAAGGAATGGACATGAACTCAGAACAGAGTGAATAAATAACTCATTTAATTACAACATACAGATTATAGTGAACACGTGGAAACAATGAAGGCCAACAGCATCAAAAAATTCACAAGAGAAGCTGGGTAGCACTTTTTCTGAGAAGCAATTGGAGGGTATAAGAGTCCAAGTACACCACAGTGTTTTTCAAACAGAATCAGACAAAAATGTTCCCTGGTTTGTACATTCCTATATAATGAAATTTTCCTGAGTTTACAGAATAGTATATGAAATGATATGTTATCACCAGTACTTCATTTCACTGTCATCCTGGTTTACCTTTCTCTCAAACAGCTTTTTAATATAAGGTTTCCAGTAGTGCTCCTTGATGCCTTTTGCTTCTACAGTGAGTCCATCATGCAAGTCACATAGCTTGTCAATGATACATGGAGGTTGCACTGGGGGTTTATAGTCCTGGCTGTTAAACTCTGGTGGCAATCCTGCTAAAACATAAATATTATAACCTTAAGAAAAAATAACTCTCAGACACAGTGTTCCACATTAAATATTCTAACATGAAAAACAGTTAAGATATAGAATGGATGTGGACTCCAATATAAGGACTGGTGCAGAACATTCAGTTTCTTGTGGGTTCCACCATTTCATTAAGCCATGGCTCCTCTTTATCATAATTTAATTCACCTGCTTCTTTTCAGTGTTCCATAATGTCTAGAAAGGTAGTGCTGATTTCAATCTGGTCAGCATAGACAAATTGGACCAAAGAGTCTGTTTCCATACTATATAAGTCTATGATTCTACTGCATGTGACTTTTTAATGGAATGTGAGTGCCTCTGATAAAGTCAGCATTTGTTGTCCCACCTTTACTTCACTTGAACAGATGGTGGTGTTTGAAACAATGGCTTCCAATTTACAGATAAATTGCCCAAGTTTAGCCAAATACTGTCACTCTATCTACTCTATTAAATTCCTTTTTCTATATCTCAAACAGAATACAAACAACATTTATATAATCCATATGCATAACCTAACTCTTTCAAGCCACAATGTTAACTTAGTGATGTTTTATTACATTCCAACATGTGTCTTCACTGCAGTTACAATGTATTGTTGTTCACCTGAACTGGGATGGGAGCTTTGGCCTAGCAGAAAGGATGTAAAGGAAGGTGGAAAATGGCTTAAAACTATTAATACCAACTGGATGTGAAATCAGCATGGCCATCCAAAGAAAGGGCCTTTCTGGGTGCTTGAAGGAATGTCTGCAGCAACTCTGTTACTTCTGGTCCTTGTCTGAACACACTGAATATTGTGAGGTCTCTGCCAAAGCCTGTGCTTAATGCACACGAAAAACAATTATAATGCTTGCCTCCATTGTCACAACTCACGACGATATTGTGTTGGAGAGAGAGAGAGAGAGAGAGAGAGAGAGAGAGAGAAGAGAGGGAGGGATAGAGAGGGGGTGTGTCACAGAGAGGGAAAGTTTCCAAAGAAGTTATCAGCAATACAGAGGCTTGTACTCTACTTTTAGGGTGTCCTGGTATTGTTTATACCAATCACCTTGATGCTTATCATGACAATTCACATACAAAGTGTGAACTCATCCTTGCAGCATACATGACTTGCCACCTAGCTGAAATTTATGGGGTGTGGTTTCCATGTTGTTGAGCCCAGCACAATGGAGGAGATCAGTGCTGCAATTTGTCTTGCAATCTGATTCTTGCAATGGATTTCTGAACCTTGCTTGGAAGCATTGCAGATTTTTACACCTACAGCAGAGTCAGTATTCTGCCCCTTACACCAAGGTGGGGGGGAAAGGAAATGGCAGATAGTTTTGGTATAAATATAAAGTCTAAAAACAGTTTCTAGCATTCATGGAGTCAGCATAGTGAAACTAGATTTCTGGGTGCATGTAGTGATATCTTGACATTCCTGGAGAATAAACGACCCAAGGCATGACAATTTTTCTACAGCTGGTATCATTCATGATTACATCTAGAACTGCATAACACACGATTGGTGCTAGCTGAAACAAAATTTGAGTGCTGGAAGAACTCAGCAGATTGCCAGGATCTGAAGAGAGAGAAAGAGTGGACTCGGTGATTCCAATATGACTCTCCATCAGTATTAGATGCACAGATTTGAAAATTACTGAAATTTGAAAATTTTTGACAGCACTTGACAATTCATTTGGATGTCTTTCTTGGTGAAGACAACTAGTATAGTCAACTACCAGTAATAGCTCTCTGATTACTGCCTCTCGGACCTTGGCGGCGATATTGTATGGACAGCTTTAACAGATGCCCTGAATAGAATTAAACTTCATGTTGATGAGTCATGATATGTGATATACACTGTTTGCTGTGAAACTCCAAAGATGCTACTGCAAATTATGTCATTAAGTTGCTAACATCATTCATTTGAATCACGATTTTTGAAATATTTTAAATGTTGTGAGTCAAATGGGAAATGTACATAGAAAATCCCATTGGAAAAAATAATTTAATGGGATCGAAACATTAAAAGGAAATTGCATGGCTTGCAAGTCCTGGCAGCACTGCTATGATGGAAGACTCTCGATTAGGATTTACTGCCACATCATTTCACAAAATATATACGTCATGCTGTGTAAAATACATGGGGACAAAAATATCACCTCTTACCTTCAAAATTTGGGTTAAGCAGTTCTTTTCTATTAGGACACAGTAAAGCATTTCCAAACACGAGATCCAGGCAACAAAGCAAGAGATGGTAAGAATTTACAAGGTCATCTCCAATCATACGGAAATTGCCTGTAATACACAAAAAGGAAACAGGATTGACCTGAAACACTAGATCATTATTTCTCTTTCTCTACAGATGCTGCTTGCTGACTGAAAATGTCTGGTATTTCTGATTTTCATGGATTTAAATACCAGAACTCATTCTTTAGACTGAAGAGAGTTTCATAATTAGTATTTTCCTGCGACATGAAACAATTTTCTCATTTCTGTATCCAGCAAGTTTCGAAATGAATGTTTGGATGGATAATGGGAATTCAAATGTTACTCTGTTTTTAAGTCACTGGACTTGAAAACTCTCTGACTTGAAAACAGTTTCTCTCTCTGTAGATGATGCCAGGCCTGCTACGTTTCTCCAGCAATTTCTGTTTTTAAATAAGATGCATTGTTTGATAAACAAATTGAGAAATCACGTGGACGAACAATGCAGCTCAATTTATACAAACTTTGTTGATAAACTGCTAGGGACACTAGTCAGGAAATATCTTTGGACAACATTAGGTCTACAACCTCACACCTCTTAATTTGGGTAAAAGATTATCAGCTGAATTAATAGGCCCAAATTTAACACACTTAAAAAGCACAAACTTACACAGGGTTAAGATCAGTCACATTAACCATTTCTCTTTCCACAAATGCAGTCAGACTTGCTGAGTGTTTCCAGCCTTGCCCGTTTTCATTTCAAGACCGTCAGCTTTACTGTACTTTGCATTTGTATTAGGGTAAATGGTCATGGCTTGGACTGGAAAACAGTCAAATAATATACGTCCGGGGTTAGCTGTGGTTAGCTTTAATGGTAGTTTGTGCATTCAGAATAATTCCATGTGCCCATCCTGTTCCCTTCTCTTATTTCCTTTCATCAAACCAGCTATCTAACCTAGCTGTAAATTCCATCATTGCTTCTTTAGTAAAAACATTTCTTACGAAGGGTCGCTGGATTCGAATGTTAACTCTTTCTCTCTCCAGATGCTGTCAGACCTGACTTTCTCCAATAACTCATTCTTCTTTCATCATTTCTCCTTTAATCAGTAACCCTTAAAATAAATTATGCAGCTTCACGATCCTGTGAAGACTTAACTCTTTGTTTTTTTAAAATATATAACCTAAAATGTAAGGCAATCCAATGCCCCTTGGTCTAGACCCTCTCATCATTGGCAAGTAATCTTTATATTTGTATATGTTGTAATTTTAAAGATCAGCATTGGCTTGGTGGAATTATCCTTGTCAGAATCAGAAGGTTGAGAGTTTAAGTCCCACACTAAAAATTTCAACACATAATATAAGCTGGCCATTCTGGGTAAAACTAAGGGAGTGCTAAGCAATTGGAGCTGCATTTAAGGAGGATCTTCCAGGTTAGAAATTAATCTGAAGTATCCCCTAATTGAACAAGTCTAACATGATTCCAGTATTAGTGGGGGAGAAAAAGCAAAGCTCATTCCAATGCCATGGCCAATAGCCATCCCTCAAACAACACCACGAAGAGATGATCTAAATCACAGGTGTTTTTGGGGCCTTGACAGCATTTCAACAGCGCTTGATTTGTTGCGAGATGTTTTCAGTCACCCTGAAGTGCTATATCCTAGAATGATAAAGCAAAGAAAAAGGCCTCTGAGCTCAGCCATTCTGTACCAACTCCATAATGAGCTACTTAATCTTGGTCAAGTATCAACAGTTCCCTTTTGCATATATAAAAATATTTGTTCTTTTAAATATTTTGATTGGATTTATTTCTGTCTTGCATACAGTCCCCAAATTGTTCTTTAAACTAATCAATCGGTACTTCACCCTCTCTGCCTCAAATGGTGGCAACAGCATACCTGTATTTCCACTGAACTAGCAATCCAGACCCCGTTCGACTATAACTTGCCTGATGGTGGTATTAAAAATTTTAAAAATTCAAGTAATCTAATAATCATTAAACTGATACCGATAACAAATCTTGATTAGATGGTAATGACAATGGGAAAATATGTCAGACTACGAGCCTGCAGATTTTGCACCTCAGCGTAAACTCCTGGCCTTGAGAGTCTTGAGGTGAAGCCAGTGTTTAACAACACATTCATCTGTTCTATTTTCCTATTCACATATTTATTCATGCATGGCACTGGAATGAATCCAGAAATTACAACCGTAGTAGTCCTTCCTCTTTAATCTACTACTTAACACTCTCAATTCCTGGTGCAGGATCTTGTTTTTTTTTAATCTATGTCACTGGTATCAAACATACCATGATTGATGGCCGTTCTCCCTTCCCCTACAGAATGTCCTGCAGCCACTCTGAGCCATCCCTGACCCTGACACCTGGGAGGCAACATACCACTCGAAACTCATTTGCTGCCACAGAACCCATCTGTCAGCTCCCCATCACTAAATCTCTCCCAATTTTTTTCCTTCCCTGTTATGTAGCACAGTCAACAGTGGGACTACAAACTTGGCTATTTCCCTTGAAAGGTCATTTCACCCATCCAACCCCCAAACCTAGTGGTCATTAAGGAGGCAGAGATGGATCATCGATGGTTTATTTCTGGCTGAAGATTGCTCCAAATGCTTCAGCCTTTTCTTTGTGCTTGAGTGCAATTCTACTGATGGCCCTCAATGCCACATGGATGCCCAGTCTTGAGCTGTTAGATTTTTCAAATTCAATATGTTTTATCACCTTTTCAAAAGACTCAAATTAGTGGGAAGGGATCTCTAACAAATCTCATTTAGCATGGTCATACCACCACACAATATGATAGGAGTCAGCGACGAGCCCACATGAAGGGGAAAAAAGGAGAAATTTCTTACAAAGCATAGTATGAACAGGGACAGAGTTAATAGAAAAATGGATAACTATTTCAAGTAAAGGAAGATAAAAGGCTATTGGCAGAAACAAAAGAGCAGGGACAATCAGTATCTCTGATTGTATGGAGAGGCAGAAAAGAGTCAAATGGCCTTGACCTGTGGGATAAATGTCTAAGGTTCACGCAATAGGAAAAGCAGGGCTTCAGACTGGATTAGATTAGATTCCCTACAATGTGGAAACAGGCTCTTTGACCCCCAGGTCCACACCAACCCTCCAAAGAGTAACCCACCCAGACCCAATTCCCTCTGACAAATGCACCTAACATTATGAGCAATTTAGTATGACCAATTCATCTGACCTGCACATCTTTGTATTGTGGGAGGAAACCGGAGCACCCGGAAGAAACGCATGCAGACACGGGAAGAATGTGCAAACTGCACACAGACAGTCGCCCGAGGCTGGGATTGAACCTGGGTCCCTGGTGCTGTGAGGCAGCATTCCCACGTGCTCAAGCTTTTGGAATGGAATTTAGTCTTACATCTTCAGACAGAAACAAGAGATACTACTACTGAGCCAAGCTAACATCTGAAACAAAGTAGTCTGAAATGAAATGATGTGACAATAATATTCAGGGAATAGTACGTCTCTATACTGGTACAAACGTTTATATTGCTAGCAACCAATATATATGATAAAATGGATAACAGAAGAGCAATGTCCCTTACCTTTAGTATATACAAATAAGGTCCAGCAAAAACTAAAAGCATCAGATGTGCTGCATGGAAGGCGCCTGTAAGACAAGGAGCACAATTGCAATAAACAGAATATCTTTTACTTCTTTGAATTTTGTTTTAGCAATTTTTCTTAATTCTCTCTCCAAAAGTGCTGATTTGTGGCTGGTGCAAAGTTTCACTGACACCTTTCAGACATCAATAATTTACCCCAGCAGGCATTATTCATGTTGGGAGCAATTTCAAACTACCTGTTCATCTAGAATGACATCAAATACAACACTTAGATTTAACCAAAGTACTATCTGCAGACAGGCCAATTATAGCACTGTTCTCTGAATGGGGAGAAAGTGAGGTCTGCAGATGCTGGAGATCAGAGCTGAAAATGTGTTGCTGGAAAAGCGCAGCAGGTCAGGCAGCATCCAGGGAACAGGAGAATCGACGTTTCGGGCATAAGCCCTTCTTCAGGAATGTTCTCTGAATGGCTCATGCAGGTTAACATGTACGTTAAGGTTGGAAGTGCTGATGTACACAACTTAATTATTTACTACGTAAAGTCACAAATTCATTAGGAAAGCATTTTTTAACCCTGTTCTGGATTTATTATGGATATAATTTGGTAGAATGCGAGAAAAAAAGGATACATTAAGGAAACATTGCCAATTCAGACAACAGAAAGTTCCCACTCAAATTAAACTCATGTCTGCTTATTACTGGAACCTGGCTGGAGCAATTTCGTCAGCACTCATCACCTTCAAATGCCTAATATACAGAAATAACATACCGCTGTTTTCTGCTTCTTTGAAGGCGAGACTGATCTTCATGACGATTTTGAAACATGTCCAAAAATATAGGTTCAAATTTTTTGAAAATTACAGTTGAGACTTCAAAATTCCTTTCCAACTGTTCCACGCGTTCCCTGAATTCTTGGCACAAATTGGCCATATCTGCCCATTTCTTCATCTTGCTGAAAAACTGAATTAGGCTGTAATCAGAGTGAAAACGGAGCAATGTGAGGGAAAGTAAGACTTATTGTAAAGGTTCAAGGCAATCACAAATGAAATGAACTACGATACAGATGAGAAGTGTTCAGCTTCTACTCTTTTGCCCCTTAAAGAACTTTCAAATTTTGACTACTGCAGTTATTAGAAGAGTTCAAGGAGATCCAAATAAAATTTACCACGGCATGTTTTTTGTTTGCATTTTGGATGTACCGTAGGTAGTCTGGTCCATGGTAGCACAATGTACATAACTTCCACCAATTTTAAATATACTCCCATGCATTTTGTAACTCTTGTAATGAGGACTTAAAATGTTAAGTGAATGTTATTTGAAAAGCTTTTGTTCAAATTAAAATACAGAAATTAACAACACTCATGAGAATTATCTGAAAATGGTTGTAGTTTGAAAATGGATGAGGATTATGAAAGAAGTTTTTAAAAGCAGCACAATTCAGCCAAATACTGTGCAATCTGAAGTTGTTTAATTTACCAGAATGCTGCCTGGACTGGAGGGCATGTCTTACAAAGAAAGGTTGAGTGAGCTAGGGCTTTTCTCACTGGAGCGAAGAAGGATGACAGGTGACTTGATAGAGGTGGGAGAAAATTAAGACTACAGATGCTGGAGATCAGTGTCGAAGGTTTGGTGCAATATGAAGGACTTATGGCCGAAACATTGATTCTCCTGATCCTCAGATGCTGCCTGACCTGCTGTGCTTTTCCAGCACCACACTCTCGACTTGATAGAGGTGTACAAGATGATGAGAAGCATAGACTGGATAATTAGATACTTTTTTCCTGGTTGGGGGGGGGGGGGGGGAGAATGGCTGTCACGAGGGGGTATAAATTTAAGGTGACTGTAAGAAGTTTTAGGGGAGATGTCAGAGTTAGGTTCTTTACAGAGTGTGGTGGGTGCGTAGAATACACTCCCAACGGTGGTAGTAGAGTCAGATACATTAGGGACATTTAAACAATTCTTGGATAGGCACGTGGATGATAGTAAAACATAGAGTGCGTAGGTTAGTTTGATCGACACAACATCAAGGGCCGAAGGGTCTGTACTGTTCTGTGTTAACAGGGAGGCGATGGCACAGTGGTATTATCAATAGACTAAAAATCCAGAACTCAGCTAATGTTCTGGTGACCTGGGTTCAAATCCCACCATGAAAGATGGTAGAATTTGAATTCAATAAAGAAAAATCTGGAATTAAGAATCTACTAAAGACCACTCAACCACTGTCGATTGTTGGAAATTCCCATCTGGCTCACTAATGCTTTCCAGGGAAAACTTCTTACATGGACTCCAATGTGGTTCACTCTCAACTTCCCTCCGAATTGGCTGAACAAGCCAGTAAGCTTTATCAATCACTACGAGTCTCAAGGAAGAAATCAAACCTAACAGACCACCCTGCATTGACCAAGGTACCGGAGTAAACAACAGCACAACAGCCCTGCCCTTACTACCATCTGGTGGCCATTACCAAAATTGGGAGAGCTGACTCATAGACTAGTCAAGCAACATTCTTTGACAGGCAATGTCCCAGACACCAAGATCACCATTTCTGGGTATGTCCTGTCCCACTGGCAGGACAGACCCAGCAGAGGTGGTGGCACAGTGGTATACAGTCAGGAGAAAGTTTCCCTCTAATTCTGGATTCCACCACCCTGGGGAAAAGACCATGGCTTTTCACCCTATCCATGCCCCTGGCAATTCAACCTATCTATGCCCCTCATGATTTTATAAACCTCCAAGGTCACCCCTCAGCCTCCAATGCTTCAGGGAAAAAGTCCCAGCTTATTCACCCTGACCCGATAGCTCAAACCCTCCAATGCCTAGCAACATCCTTGTAAATCTTTTCTGAACCCTTTCAAGTTTCACAACCTCCTTCCGATAGCATACTTCCTATAGCAGGGAGACCAGAATATTCTAAAAGTGGCCTCATCAACATCATCTCCCGACTCTTATACTCAATGCACTGACCAATAAAGGTAGGCAAACCAAACACCTTCTTCACTATCCTGTCTACCTGGGACTCCACTTTCAAGGAACTATGAACCTTCACTCCAAGGTCTTTGTTCAAAAAAACTTCCCAGGACCTTACTACCAAGTGTATAAGTCCTGCCCTGATTTGCCTTTCTAAAATGCAACGTCTCACATTTATCTAAATTAAAATTCATTTGTTGTCCTTGTGGACAGAGTCCCATCTTCACAATGAAAATACCCTTCATCATGTTGTGTGGCATACTCAGCATGCTAAATCAGACAGACTACAAACAACTCAAGACTGGGCATCCATAAGGCACCTGGGCCATCAACAGCAGAACTGTACTCCTGCGCAATATGTGACCTCAAAAGACCTGATAATATTCCAGCAATAGTAATGAAGATTTGTGCCCCAGAACTTTCCACTGCTGTAGGCAAGCTCTTTCAGATCAATTACAACAGTGGCATTTAACTGACAACAGGGAAGATTATTCAGGTTTGTCCTGTACACAAAAAGCAGGGCAAATCTAACCTAGCTAACCCAATCAGTCTATTCAATCATGTGTAACGTGTTGGAAGGTCTCATCAAGAGTACTATCAAGCAGCATCTGCTCAGTAATAACCTGCACAGGGACACCCAGTTTGATGAGGTGAATGACCGCCCTTGATATCAAGGGCATATTTGACTGAGTGTAGCATCAAGGAGCCCGAGTAAAACTGGAATTAATGGGCACTGGGGAAAGTTCTCCATTAGTTGCAGTCATACCTGGCAGTTAGAAAGATGATTGTGGTTGTTGGAGGTCAGTCATTTCAGGGGTTTCTTAACCGTTTTCAGCTGCTTCAATGATCTTCCCTCCAACATAACGTTCCCTCCATCATAAAGTCATAAATAGGATGTTCACTGATGATTGTGCAAGGTTCAGTACCATTTGCGACTCCTCAGATACTGAAGCAATCCATATTCAAATGCAATAAGATCTGGACAATATCCAGGCTTCGGCTGACAATGGCAAGTAACATGTGCATTCCACAAATGCTAGGCAATGACTGCCTCTTATTGGAGATAATCTAATCACCACCCCTTGACATTCAATAGTGTCATTATCACTGAATCCTCCACTATTATCCTCCTTGGTGTTACCACTGACCAGAAACTCAACTGGACTTGCCACACAAATACTGTGGCTACAGGAGCAGATCTGAAATTAGGAAGACTGCTGAGAGTAACTCATCTTCTGACTTTTCAAAGCCTGTAAACCATTTACAAGACAAGTCAGGAGTGTGATGGAATACTGCCTACTTGCCTGGATGAAACTCAACAACACTCAAGAAGCTTGACACCATCCATGACAAAGCAGCCAGCTTGATTGGCACCACATCCACAAATATCCACTCCCTCCACCACCAATGCTCAGTACACACTGCTGCTACAATCTACAAGGTGCACTGCAGAAAGATCCACAGACAGCACCTTCCAAACCCATGACCACTTCCACCGAGAAGGACAAGGACAGCAGATACATGGGAACACCACCACCTGCAGGTTCTCCTCCAAATCACTCTCAATCCGGATTTGGAAATATGTCACCGTTCCTTCACTATCGCTGGGTCAAAATCCTGGAATTCCCTTCTATCAGTATTGTGGGTCAACCCACTGCATATGGCGGTTCAAGATGGCAGCTCACCACCACCTTCTCAAAGGCCACTAAGGATGGACAATAAACACTGGCCAACCAACTATGTTAGTTTTCCATGAATGAAGAAAAAAAAGTTAACGATCTGTGCACTCAAAGGGATGTGATATATTAATAAGCTGTACCGTTCTAAATTTAGAATGTAGACAGAGTTCCCACTACAATCTGGAAAACAGTGCATTCTATTTTAAACAGACCACCTTTTTAAAACTGTACAACAGAATGGAATACCATTTCATCAGTCAGGGCAGTAAGTCTTTTGAATGACAATCAATTATGCTCCATTCTAGTCAATAAGCAATTCACTTCCACACAAGTGGAAATGTTTCTCCTGTTCCCTACATCTAACTCTTGTCAAAAAGGATGTTACCTTAACTTTGATGAGCGCAGGATTCTTGTTAGTGACACACCGTTTCCTTCCATTGTTCCCTTGCCGACAGTTGGCGTGATGCTTTTTCGACAGGCTACATATAAGGCACAAGCAAGCCAGTGCAGAGTTTCTCCCTGAAATGAACATTACGAATCAAGTCCATTAAAAATAGAAACACAAAACAAACCAGTCTGTCCAGACTGGCATATCACTCAATATGGTCTTGGCTAACCTTTCATTTCAACTTCACATTTCCACTTGCTCCCCAAATTGCTAGATTCTGAAACACCAAAAATCTGTCTCAGCCTTGAACATATTCCAAGTCAGAAGACACCGGGTTATAGTCCAACAGGCTTATTTGAAATCACAAGCTTTCAGAGCACTGCTCCTTCATTAGGTGAAGTGAGGTAACATCAACTGATGAAGGAGCAGCGTACCAAAAGCTTATGATTTCAAGTAAACCTTTTGGACTGTAACTTGGTGTCATCTGGCTTCTGACTGTGTCCACCCCAGTCCAACACCAAAACCTCCATATCTTGAACATATTCAATGACAGAACCACAAACATCCTCATCTCAAGTCTTAATAACGAGACCCTTGTCTGCAGACAGGGGAAACAATCTCTGAAACAATGTTTACCATGTTCAGACTCCTGTATATTTCAATGAAACATCTCTCAATCTTCTAAAATTTACATGCATAAGCTCAATTTATTTAGCCCCTTATTAATGGACAACCCTGGACTATTTCTACAACTGTGAAAGCAAACTCAATTGAATCTTCTTAAATGGATTTTTAAAATAAAATTAATATCATATTTCATCAATGCCGTAATGTGGAAAATATATTTTAAAAAAATTTACCCCAACACTCTGCCAGACTCTGACTCATGCAGGAAGCCCTGATATATCTCATTCTACCATCTTTTGTTCATGTGCGCATCTAGACAGTGAATCTATTCAAATGTAGGTATAGGTCTAATCTTGTCACCATCAGATGGCACATTTCCATTCACAAGGTACCTTGGAAGTAGGAGCGATGGAATCATACAAATGCATCCTGCGTACAGTCTTGTCTGCCCCTGATTAGAATACTCTGTGCAGGTGGTTGGCCAAACTAGTTGCTGTAAAACTGAAAACTTGAATGGGCTAACACTTTAAAAATGCAAAGATTGGAATAAATTTAATGAATTAAGATTATCTTTGCAATGCCTCCGCCACCCAATACCTTGATTTTCCTTATTACTGCCACCTTCCATGGAATTTCTAACTTAATTGTTCTTTAATCTCAAATTACAGAGGTTCTTTTTACACCTTCACCTAGACTTGCCAAATGTGAGCAGTCGTTAGCCATACAGCCCCATGAGACTACTCCTCCATTCAATAAGATTGCAGCTGCATTATTACATCAACACCACTTTTCTGGCTTATTCCCAATTTCTTCAGGGTCCAGAGATTTATTTATCTCAGTCTTCCAATGACAAATCATTTGTAGCCTTTAGGATAGAGATTGCTGAAGATTCACAAACTCTGAGTGAAGTAATCTGTCCTTGCAATTTGATTCTAAGTAGCTAATGCCTTATCCTGACATTAGACTCCCAGTTCTAGCCTGTCTAGGGTAACAATCAGATAGTTTGGCAGCATAAGTGCTAAGAACTTTCCTTCTTCCTTCCACATGATGGTGTGACTTACACTAGGTGAACTGCAGCAGTTCACCATCACCTGAACAGCAATAAATAAACAAAAATGCTGATATTTGATAGTGACACTTATCCCATGCAATGAGGGGAAATCTCATTAAAAATGTTGCCACATCAGAGAATCTTCACATTCCAGGATCCAATCTTGCAAACCTTTGTTGCACTCAGTGAGATTTGCACTTGTCCTTAAATCTGCAGTCCAGAAATGTATACAGTACACAAATGTGCTCACACCAAAGCCCTGATCTCTGCAAAATTAATTTAAAAATCACTGAATTAACCCTCAAATTCTACAACCTATTCCACTCTATCCAGGTCTTCACCTGGGTCAACAGACAATAGTTTCCCAGGTGCAATATCAACATAGAATTAATAATTTGGGTATCCGTGCTGGTATCACTATCCAGTGAAATGTCTTGTACTTTGATTTTGTAGCAAATGGGCAGGTACAAATAAAAATAATCCAATTTACAGCACAATATATTAATGAAATTACAAGTGGAAGATGAGTTTAACTGTAAATTGAAAAAAATTTACTGACTTCAAACTTATTTTTCCTTTCAAGATGTTTATTATGCAACTATCTTTGCTCAGCAATAATCTTCATTAATTGAGAGGAAACAAGTGAAACTTGCAGTGACCAAATTGGAAATAAGTACAAATATAAAACAAGTTCTAGAACAGAAGCATACAACTGGTGTGTTTAAAAACTAACCTGTACAAACACCACTTCATCTCGGATCAAAAGGACATCACATATCATACAAGCGATCAGCAACATACTAGCTGACCACAAATTGTGTTTTCAACTGTTCTATTTATTGGATGTGGTAACGGTACTGCATTAATAGACCAAGAGAAATTTAAATTCGCAGTTTCAAAACTTAAATTCCATAGACACCAGCAATTCTGCACAAACGTGGTTAACATTTTAGACCATTAGATACAGGAGCAGAATTAGGCTCTTTGGCCCATCAAATCTGCTCCACCATTCGAACATGTCTGAGACGTTTCTCAACCCCCAGGTCGCCTACCTTCTCTCCCCATAATCATAAACGCTTGCGAATCAAAACTGGCAATGAGTTCCACAGATTAACGATCCTCTATCTGAAGAAATTCCTCCGCTGTTATAAAGGGTCAACTCTTCACTCTGAGGTCATGCCCATATTCCTCAACTAAAGCCTTTCATCCCCAGATTATTCTTGTGAACTTGCTCTAGATGCCTTTCAAGGCCAGAACAGTCCTCCATAGATACGGGGCCCAATATGGCTCTCAATATTTCAAATGTATTCTGATCTGAGCCTTATACAGGGTTGGTGAAATCAGTGCTGACATTGCATTAGTCTTCCTAACTGACAACTGAACCTGCATATTACTCGTAACAGAATCATGAAGTAGGACTTCAGAACACCAAAGTGTTTCCCCATTTAGAAAGTGGTCTATGCCTGTATTCTTCCTGCCAAAGTACTCATTGCTGCAGTGGGTTGTGGAGGGCCTTTAAGACAGGGATAGGTTCGTAGTTAATAAGGGGATCAAAGGTTACAGGGAGAATGCAGGAATGGGTTTGAGAAACGCATCAGCCATAATCAAATAGGCTTGATGGCCTGAATGGGTTAATTTTGCTCCGAGAGCTTATCGTCTCGCCTCCAAGGTATAGTCGAGATTGACTGTGCCCCGGGGGTGGGGAGGATCTGTGACCACCCCCACCCTCCCTCCCTCACCTCCAGGGTGTAGTTGAGGCGAATCCTCTGAAGGTTCTCCCAAGCCTCAGCCCCACTCTCCAAGTCCATATTCAGGTCCTGACACAACTTGTCAAAGCTGTCGCGGAGTGACCTCCCGCTGCCGTCCCGGCTCTCTCCGCTGGGCATGGCGCCGCCTCTCTCCCCTTCGCCAGGGTCAGTTTTCTCTCTCTCTATTCCGGGTCAGTCACACTGTCTCTCTCTCTCTATCCCGGGTCAGTCACAGTCTCTCTCTCTCTGTATCCCAGGTCAGTCACACTCTCTCTCTCTCTCTATCCCGGGTCAGTCACACTCTCTCTGTCTCTCTATCCCGGGTCAGTCACAGTCTCTCTCTGTCTATCCCGTGTCAGTCACAGTCTCTCTCTGTCTATCCCGTGTCAGTCACAGTCTCTCTCTCTCTCTGTCTATCCCGTGTCAGTCACACTCTCTCTGTCTCTCTATCCCGGGTCAGACACAGTCACTCTCTCTATCCCGGGTCAGACACAGTCACTCTCTCTCTCTCTCTATCCCGGGCCAGTCACTGTCTCTCTCTCTCTATCCCGGGTCAGACACAGTAACTCTCTCTACCCCGGGTCAGACACAGTAACTCTCTCTACCCCGGGCCAGTCACAGTCTCTCTCTCTCTCTCTATCCCGGGTCAGACACACTCTCTCTCTCTATCCCGGGTCAGTCACACTCTCTCTCTCTCTATCCCGGGTCAGACACAGTCACTCTCTCTCTCTATCCCGGGTCAGTCACAGTCTCTCTCTCTCTCTATCCCGGGTCAGACACAGTCTCTCTCTCTCTCTAACCCGGGTCAGTCGACACAGTCACTCTCTCTCTCTATCCCGGGTCAGACACAGTCACTCTCTCTCTCTATCCCGGGTCAGACACTGTCTCTCTCTCTCTACCCCGGGCCAGTCACTGTCTCTCTCTCTCTATCCCGGGTCAGTCACACTCTCTCTAACCCGGGTCAGTCACAGTCTCTCTCTCTCTCTATCCCGGGTCAGTCACAGTCTCTCCCCCCGCCCCACTCCCCGGGTCTCTCCGTATCTGAAGCGGCTGCGGTCGGACACTAATCCCACAATGCCACGCGCCAGTGGCGCCAAAACCCGCGCATGCGCTACTATATCACTCCACCCATTCCACAAATAGTCCGGAGGAAATAGTTCGCACAGCCGGATCACCGCGGAGCAAACAGGATTCACCCTGGACCATCTCACCCAGTGTCCCTCACCATCTCAGTGATGGTCAACTGGCAGCACTCATTACCCAAAAACAAACAGCTGAATTATATACAATACAACTGGGGATGACTTGGTCGTACTCCTTTTCAATAGTTTCTGGAAGCACTAGCAGACTCGAGCACAGGGACAACAGGTGCTTTTTGAAGTTTTGGGTAGATGGTTGATTGGGAGTTTGTGTGTTCTCACCAATACCTGAACTTCACATCCACGTGTTCTCAATGCATTTGTGCCCTTCCAAATGATTCTTCCCCATTTCAGTCAAAAAGGAGCCATGGATTCCACAAATTGATATGGGTGCTTTGAGCACATCCCAAAAACCACTTCCACTGCCCTCCCAGGAGACCCCTGCAAAAAAATAAGTTCAGATCAGAGCAGCTGCTTCAGGAGTCCGTCAGGTTAATGAATGACATCCTGCCTAGAGGAACTGATTTGTGGAAGGGTCACTGGGCTCAACAAATTATGTATTTTCTTCCACAGATGCTGCCAGACCTGCTGGGTTTCTCCAACTATTTGTTTTGTTTTCAGTCTCCAGCATCCACAGTTTTTTTGTTTTATAGTCCTGCCAGGAGCAGTTGGTGTTTAACATCTCACTGCAGGCCACATTCTGCTGTTGTACCGCCTTTCTTGCCACTTGATTTGGAGGATCTTGTGAACACAACACCGGGTGCTAATTCACTCATACTCTGAAGTGCCTGCTATAGGTTGTCCAAAGTACATAGGAGAACTTCTCTCTTCAAAGATGTTGCCAACCTGCTGAGTTTCTCCAGCATTCTGTTTGCTTCCCCAAATTATTGCTTTTCAGCAATGGAAAATAAAGAGAGATCAGAATGCTGAATTCCAACGGTGTCAACATACAGCAGTGGGGAAAATAGGTAGCATGGCATTAAATATTTGGCCATCCAGAGAAGGCTCCCATTGACCAACTGTCTGTAAATCAAAAAGCTAGTTCAATAGCAACGGTGCACCTTTTCACGCCCCATACCATGCATTGCCTCACCTCTTCCCAATTCTGTCCAGCCTCCACTGTCATCACTAACTGTTAAAAATCACACACCAGGTTATAATCCAACAGGGCTATAACCTGGTGTTGTGATTTTTAACTTTGTCCACCCCAGTCCAACACTGGCACCTCCGCATCATGCTAACTATCACAGACAAACCTAATTATACCTAAATTCCAAAACCGACAATCATTATTAAAGTCAATGGAGTGCAAAGTGCTGAATATAAAAATGATGTATTTAATAACTCAGAAAAAAAATCCTCAACAGGAATTAGGAACAAAACAACAATGTTAAAATTAAAGCTAAATCAGTTAAGAAATAAATTAAGAAGGATTTCTACTACATGGTGTAGCAGGACTCTGGACCATTTTCTCCACACTGTAAATGTTGTGTTGATTGAATTGTGACTGGGAACAATATTGGCTCAGAACAATAGATTTTTATTAGTTAGAGGTATCAGGAGATAAGGATCAAAGATGTGTAAAGCTGAGATAGTTTATGGCATGATATAATTGTGTATTTGAACAAGGTCTCAAAAGATTAAATGGTCTCCTGTTCCTATTTAAAGCATTACATAAATCCTGTAAAGGCATTTGATGAAACTGACAACACTTTGGAGCAAAGATGTAATCACATCCAAAGGTGTGTCTTGCTTATCAAAATGAGTCATTAATCAAGATGTTGGACACTTTCAAATCATGCATCTTACTCAGGTAAACTTTTGCAAATACTTCAACACAAAGCACTAGAGAACTAAATGAGGATTCTTTCTTTTGACATTTCACACAAGTTTGTGAATTCTTAACTTCCAGCCTAACAATATGACAATAACAGGCACTTCCTCTGATGGAAGCAAAAACAATTATTTATGCTAAACTACAGATTCCCTTTGTTGGATAATTGTTTCCTAAAATGGCATCCTGGAAATGTCTCCGAGCCAGGTACAACTGAAGCTGCAAGTCCAGGGGAAAAGCTGAACCACAAATAGATGCTAGTTCCTTTTACAAACAAAACCGAAAGAAACTGGATATGTCTCAACACAACTTTTTTTTAAAAATGAAAAGCCCACCTCAATAGCAGATTCTTCCACTGAGCAAATGAGATGAAAACTCTTGCATGACCTCAGACATCAACACCGCTCTCTGCCGGGTTGTTAACATTTTATTGAGGCTTTCAACAATTCAGGTACAGTATTTAGATACAAGAGCAATCATATCAGTAGGTTTGGGGATATTGATACAAAATAAATGAGGTATCCAGTACTCAGCATTGCATCACAACTAAATTTGAAAACAATGTCACGTCCTCTAAGGCTTCATTTTAAGATTAGGAACCAGGATGAAACGTTTGAGAGCAGAGGGAATCCATGCCAGGATGCCATTAGTGTAGACAGGGGAAAGCACAACAGGAAGAAGCCTTCTTTTAGCCACAGAAGCCTTGCATTATGAACTCTTCAAATTTAACGTCAACGCTGCTCCTGGTTTTGGAAGCCAGCTCCAACTTATGTCCTGGATTAATCAGGGAAAAAATATTGCTCGGTGGATGTGAAAATCATTCAGTAATAGGAATGTAATGCAAGCATCTCGAGTTGCGCTATTGGGCAACCGTTACAGTAATATTATTGTTCAATTCCCCTTCCTGTTAGGGAACTCTTGTCATGTAACTAACAGGGCAGTAACAATGCAGGCCAAGGCCTTGTTCAAGAGTGCTTACCAACTAGGACCATCAAACACACACACAAAATGGCAAGACGAGTAATATCTAGGTCATCCCTTTCCCCAAACCACACCAGAAAAAAGATTTTACACTTAAGATATTCAATGTATTAACTTTGGCTGATATCAGACAAAGCTCTTCCTCAATTATAGCTGGTAACCATTATGAAGTTCCAGAATGAGAGTTTGGAGATAGTCTTTTGGTAATAGGCAACTGAGCACCCATTTTTGACAACTGGAACAGTGTGGTCTTGAGAACTGCAGTACAACACATACAGAATATACTGGTCTATCATTCAAAACTTAAGACATCTAAAAATATAAAATTTACCAACTTCCATTTTTTTTATTGATAGTTAAATTTTATTCTGTTTCCGACACAATGGAAACAACAGTGGAAACAAAAGTTAATAAAACACAGTGCTTGAATCATCACTGAACAGTTTGTACCTAAAGCCAGGCTACTGGAAATGCTTGACTGGGGGAAAAAAAGGGCTAAAAGGAATATCCAATCATAAACAAACTACATCATGATGCTGTTACTCGCTGGTATGATCTGCAGGACCCCTTTAGCATTCACTGAAGCAAATGCCTCTTCCAGAATGTGGGATGGGGACTACTTTAGTGGTGCAGAAAGAGAGAAATAAAAACAGAAATCACTGTTAGAAATCAAAGTGTAGGGGTGTTGGATAACCAAATCCATTGCCACTTCACAGTTAGCGTTTGGTAAATAGAACACCCGTGTGTTGCTGAGACTCGAAGTGTAAACACTACCTCAGACAGGCGGAAAGAGGTGAAGCAGGTATGTTTAAAAACACATTTCCTGGGCAATTGTATCCATATGTATTTTGAACTCCACAGTTCAATATTCAATGCTTTTAAAATCGCTGAAGATTTACATTCCAGCTTCACATCTTGCATTAATACGTGGGTGCAATTAGAAACTGTGAATCTCCCAGCTATTTCTGGGTTTTGTTAGCACAAGGTAACAAGAACACACAAACCTTTTATGAACACTGAACATCTAAAATCTGTGATTAAATGGATCTGTCTACATAGGTCTTGTCTTTTAATGTTGCTATTTGATCCGAAGAAAATTGGTACAAACTAAAAATGTCTCTCAAAGTGAAACTGCTCTCAGTGACCTGTATAGTCTGTACACCAATATAAATTACACAAAAGGTATACCATAAAAAAGTAAAACTCAAATTAATAGGATAAATAGAAGAAACTACATACAGTCTAGTTTCACTTTCCACTGCCATTGTGTAACAGAGCGTTCAGTATCTAAGCAGTTCTAGTTTTAATTTTTTTTTTACTCATTATTCTATGGTGGCCTCAGTATAAAATAAAGCTGACTGAAATGAACAGAGGAACAGAAATATACTTCACAATTTCTTTATACAACACATAACAGTTCTCTAATTTATTGCTATAATTCTCTAGAGTCCCTCAGCATTTTAAATAGAGTGTCAAGTATATTTGTATATTTACAAACGATTTGACCATGTGATATGTAGCCCATCTCTTACTGTTCTGAATTTGTGCTCGTTTACCCATAATGTACAGCTTGCCTTGTGGTTAAATGTAACCTCATGTTGCACATACAGCTTTAAAGACAATTTATTCACCTTGGTCAGGTTCAGCTTATTGATGTGTTCAACCTCCTCGATTCTGTTACCAGGTACTTAATTTTTATCAGCTTTTAGTAAATAAAGAGCAAAAAGAAACTTGACATCAGGGGACTAACTTAGAGATTAATTGGAATTGCATGACACTTTTAAAAGTGCTCTTTCGACATGGATCTGATTCATACAATTGGTTTTATGAAAGATTTCTGCTGGTTTCAAGTAAAAGGACTTCAGGGTTGACTCAAAGTGGCTCCCTGTAGTGCGTTCATCTCTATCAAATTCTCAAGATTCATTGTTCATCTAAAAACACAAGATGCACTCATCATTACACGCAAATAATTAAAAGGGCTAACTGTCTACAAGCAGGAATGGTTTGAGAGTTTTAACTGTTTCTCCTCTTTGCAAAGTTTTTAGTGTTGAAAGTTTTGTAGCAGGAAATGCAAAGTCTGCACAGGACACTGTGCAGACAAGTTATGTTAGAAAGAGACTTAATTCCCATCTGTTGGTCTGCTCAAACCAAAAAGACTGCTCTCAAAGCAA
Source organism: Chiloscyllium plagiosum (assembly GCF_004010195.1). Taxonomy (NCBI): domain Eukaryota; kingdom Metazoa; phylum Chordata; class Chondrichthyes; order Orectolobiformes; family Hemiscylliidae; genus Chiloscyllium; species Chiloscyllium plagiosum. Next base: position 60,057,954 of record NC_057729.1, on the reverse strand, counting down.
ATTGAGCATTAATTGCAATCATTATGCTGTGTTATTGAGATTGGATATATCACTATCTTTTGCTTCTCAAGCCAACCAATAATACTGGCAAATTCTGACATCAAGAAATGAACCAACAGATAAATGTTTTTAAGCAACAGAAAAGACCATTCGAACCTAACAATTCCACTCCAAAGGTCTTGTATCACCAGTACTGCATATTGGCTCAAGAACCAGAAACAAGAGTTATAGCAGGTAATAGACAAATAATGACGTTCCCCAACGGTCAGTGGTCAGTCCACTTTTTTGCTTTTAGAAATGATGTTAATCTTGGAATATAGAACTTAAAAATGATACTAATGATACTAAACCTGGAGCAGCAAACAAGGATGATATGTGTATTACATGCAATAGCATACAAATAGGCTAGAATAAGCAGACAAATTAGATAGAATTTGATACAGAGAAGTGAGAGTTGATACATTTTGGCAGTAGAGACAGTGAAAGGCAGTGTACACTGATCTTTGAAACTGACAGCACATATTGAAAGTAATGTGTATGGGATTCTGGACTTCACAAACAAAGAAATAGAGAATAAAAAGGAAGTAGCACTGAATCTATCTAGAGCTCTGGTTAGGCTACAACTAGAATACTGAATGCAGTTCTGGTCAAGACATTTTTAAGACAGCATTAGGATCCTTGAGGTTTGTTTTATTCATTCACAGGATGGCAGCATTTATTGCCCATCCCTAATTGCCCAGAGGGCTGTTGACAGTCAACCATTTTGCTCTGGGTCTGGAGTCATTTGCAGAGCAGACCAGGTAAGGTAAGGATGGCACTTTCCCAAAGGACATTAGTGAACATTAGTTTTTCCAACAATGCTTTCATGGTCATCATTTGACTCTTAACTCCAGGTTTTTATTGAATTCAATTTCCACCATCTACTGTGGTAGGATTTGAACCTGGGTCCCTAGAACATTACCTGGCTGGATTAAAAGTCCAGTGATGGTTGGAAAGGCTGAGGTTGTTCTCCTTGGAGAAAGGTTATTGAGGGGAGATTGGATAGAGGCTACAAAATTAAATAATGGTGAGATAGAGTCCCCAGATCATAGGTCTGCTCTCTCATTACAGAGAGACAATTGGTGATGGTTAACCAGACAAGTACCATGCCTCAAGCAAGGGAAGAGTTTGAGGAGAGTTCTTCATGGTAATCTCAGCTGGTGCAGGAATTGAACCCACATCATATTGCATCACAACCAGTCATCCAGCCAACTGACTCCCTACAAAATTAAACAACACAGGCTGACAAAAACATTTACTACTAGCTGATGGCTCAAGATCTCATTGGCAGAGAATTATATTTTTGGGCGAGAGAGAGAGCGAGCTGATAAGTGGAAGAATGTTTTATATGTAGCATGTGGTAATGACTTAGAACATACTGCTGAACATGAAACAATCAATGCAAAATAAAAGAATATTAGAAGGGCACTTGAAGAAAATAAACTTGTAGGACATGAGGAACAAGAGGGGAATAGGAAAGACTGATTGTTCCACAGGGAATTGGCATGTATCTCTTGGGCTAGATGACCTCCCTCTACATTATAAGTGATCACATCACTTCTCTTCAAAACTCCTCCTGATTAATGGGCCCATTCTTTGGAATTTCACTAGGACCTGCTTGTGATTGAAGTGCCATTAGCTCTATCATTCCAGACTCGATGCTGGTGCCAGTAAAACATGATCCCAACATTCTCCTAACATTATAGCACTCAGTGCAACACTACTAGACACCAACAAAAAGGGAAGCCCATAACAAGCAACTGGGTAGTGTTGCTGGCAATAACAGGAATAAACTAAGCAGTACAAGAAATAGCAAAGGACTGCCGCTAACACTAAATACTGCTTAGTTCAGAAACTAGGGACAGTGGAATTTAGAGAACATTAGAGAATCTTTGCTCAATAAAGGATATTTCAATCAAACAAATTATTGGAGATATTAAAACAAAACTTCCATTTGTGTAGTGACTTTCATAACCAAAACAGTTCACAGCTAACAAAGTAATTTTTGAAGTGTAGTCATTGTTGCAATATAGTAAATACATACAGCATATACTCCCACAAAAAGCAGTGATGATGACCGATTATCTGTTTTCTGTGATGAAGAACGTGGGATATACTGGCCAGGAATTCCCTCTGGATGCTCCAGTTTCCTCCCAAAGATGTGCAGGTTAGGTGGATTGACAATGCCAAATTGCCCAAAGTGCTCAGGCATGTGCAGGCTAGATGGATTAGCCATGGGAAATGCAAGGTTGCAGGGCTAGGGTAGGTGATGCATCTGGGTGGGATGCTCTTCGAAGTGGGTGTGGTCCCGATGTAGGGATTCTATGAACTCCTCTGCTCTCTGAAATAGTACCGGGGGCCTACCGCACAAAGCAGATGGAACTACAGTTTAATGTCTCATCTAAAAGATAACTCCTCTGACAGCACAATAGTCCCTCCAAATTGTACTGAAGTGTCAGCCTTGATTTAGCTGCTCCTCCAGAACTTGAACCTACAACCCTCTGACTGAGGTACAAACGTGCTACTAATTAATCCGTGGCTGACCCAATACAAAAGCATGCTGAAAAGCTTTAACCTTAGCATTTGGGCAAGGGGACCAACTGCAGAAAGTTTTGAAATATTTGGTATGATCCTCTAAAAAACAATGTAGCACGGGGGTGGTACCAGGGGACTGGAGAGTAGCGAATGTTGTGCCCCTGTTCAAAAAAGGGAATAGGGATAACCCCGGGAATTACAGGCCTGTTAGTCTTACTTCTGTGGTAGGCAAAGTAATGGAAAGGGTACTGAGGGATAGGATTTATGAGTATCTGGAAAGACACTGCTTGATTAGGGACAGCCAGCACGGATTTGTGAAGGGTAGGTCTTGCCTTACAAGTCTTATTGAATTCTTCGAGGAGGTGACCAAGCATGTGGATGAGGGAAGAGCAGTGGATGTAGTGTACATGGATTTCAGTAAGGCATTTGATAAGGTTCCCCATGGTAGGCGTATGCGGAAAGTCAGGAGGCATGGGATAGAGGGAAATTTGGCCAATTGGATAGAAAACTGGCTAACCGGTCGAAGGCAGAGAGTGGTGGTAGATGGTAAATATTCAGCCTGGAGCCCAGTTACAAGTCGAGTTCCGCAGGGATCAGTTCTGGGTCCTCTGCTGTTCGTAATTTTTATTAATGACTTGGATGAGGGAGCCGAAGGGTGGGTCAGTAAATTTGCAGATGATACAAAGATTATTAGCGTTCATTAGCCGAGGGATTGAATTCAAGAGTCATGAAGTGATGATGCAACTGTACAGGATTTTGGTTAGGCCACATTTGGAGTACTGTGTGCATTTCTGGTCGCCTCACTTTAGGAAAGGTGTGGAAGCTTTGGAGAGGGTGCAGAGACGATTTACTAGGATGTTGCCTGGAATGGAGAATAGGTCGTACGAGGATAGGTTGAGAGTTCTCGGCCTTTTCTCGTTGGAACGGCGAAGGATGAGGGGTGACTTGATAGAGGTTTATAAGATGATCAGAGGAATAGATAGAGTAGACAGTCAGAAACTTTTTCCCGGGTACAACAGAGTGTTACAAGGGGACATAAATTTAAGGTGAAGGGTGGAAGGTATAGGGGAGATGTCAGGGGTGGGTTCTTTACCCAGAGAGTGGTGGGGGCATGGGATGCGCTGCCCGTGGGAGTGGTAGAGTCGGAATCATTGGCGACCTTTAAGCGGCATTTGGATAGGTACATGGATGGGTACTTAATCTAGGTTAGAGGTTCGGCACAACATCGTGGGCCGAAGGGCCTGTTCTGTGCTGTATTGTTCTATGTTCTATAATGGGCCTTAAGGCACACCAATCTCTAGGCATGATGTCACCTAACCCCTGGTATTAACAGAAGAGAAGACAAAATGTAAATGTTCCAGATTCAGGATTTATGCCTTTTGGATTGATAAATTATTATTTAAAAAGCGGCAAACCAAAAATCCAAAGACCAGGCAGTTTAACATCAACTGAAGGAAAGATACTGGAATAAAAGCTGTGGGGTTAGGTGGCATAATTTTCACCTAATTTGGAATGGTGTGGACTGAAGTTCCATTCTAGGGACATGAACATTAAAAAAAAACTATGACGACATTTTAGTGAAATCCTGCAAAAGCACAGCACAAAAGGGTATTGTATTTTCTGATGAGATCTTAAACAGAGGTGCTCCATCAGGCAGATGTAAAAGATCTCATAGCACTATTTGAAGAACAGGGGAGTTTTCTCAAAGTCCTGGCCAATATTTATCCCTCAAATCAACATCATGAAAACAGATTACCTAGTCATTATTATATTGCTGTTTGTGGAATCTTAACTGCGTGCAAATTAGCAGTTGCATTTCAACTGTGACTACATTTCAAAAGTACTTGGTGTAAATGCACTTTGGGCCATCGCAAAATTGTGAAAGGTGTTATCAAAAGCAAAGTCTTTCTTTCCCTCTCTTTCCAAAGCTGATCAAAGTGTGTGTGCATGGATTTGAAAAGAACAAACCAGGTTTTACTAATCTGGCTGTAAATACTATATAACATTTCAGAAGACACCTGATAAGGTTGTACTTTGGAGATTAGCAGACAATATTAAAGCATTGAATTGGAGACAACCTTGTAATTGGGTAGGCCACTGCTTGGAGAAAGAAAGACCTTTCATAGACAAAGGTGCCAGTTATAACCTAACTTCTAAAATGCTTGACATGCAGAGAAAATTGTAGGAAAACAATTGTGAATTTGAGCAAAAGATCCCATATATTTTCTTTATAAAGTGATATTGCATTAGCGATGGATATTGGCCAGGACACTAGGGGGATTTTCCTGGTCATCACCTTCAAACAGCCTCATAGAATCTGCTGCATCCATCTGAAAAGAAAGATGGGACTCAGAGTAATATCTAATCTGAAACAACACAGCCTCAGCACTGCAATGAAATAAATAAAGGAATTGTTGGAATGTGATAAATGGATTTTCTCCATGATTTATACTCCTCAGTTACAGACTGCTCCGTCCAGTCCTAATGTTGTCACTGACTGTTGTTGTTCAAAGAAGCTAACAACAGCAGAGAAACAAAATAACAGTCAAATTGTTTTTATCTTTTGTAGACAACAGGAACTAATGTTGGCATTTCCTTCCTATCCTTGAAGTGCAAAAGTTATTCCAAGACCTTTCTTAGAACCCTTCTGCAAGCTATGAGATGGTGCAAAATAGTGACCAAACAAGTCACTGTGGAGGTGACAGCCTATTGCTAGACTGTTAATCCAGATACACTGGCAGCTGAAAAGCACAGCCAGTGACATTCTTGATGAAGGGCTTATGCTCGAAACATCAACACTCCTGCTCCTTGGATGCTGCCTGACTGGGTATGCTTTTCTAGTGTCACACTTCTTGACTCTCATCTCCAGCATTTGCAGTCCTCACTTTCTCCCTGTAATTCAGATACCTAGGTAATATTCAGGGGACCCAGGTTCGAATCCCATTATGCCAGATGGTGGAATTCTAATTCAATAAAAAGCTGGAATTAAGAGTCTAATGATGACCATGAGTCGAGTGTCAGGAAAACCCAACTGGGTCCTTTTGGAAAGGAAACTGCCAATCTTACCCAGTCTGGCCGACATGTGACTCAAGGCTCTTAACTGTCCTTTGGTCAGCAATGCCTTTAATGAAGCCCCACTGTGAATAAATTAAAAAGAAGAAATGTACAGCTTGAAATTTCTGAACAGGAACATGTCAGCCTCTCAGATTAGGAACAGAGGAGAGTAGTCTGAAATCCTCATGTTACCATATACCATCACTTGAAATTTGTAAACCTGCATCTCCTCGAGAGCAAACCTCACAATAGCCAAAAAAGTACAGTACTGCAAAAATCATTTTTTTAACAGGGGTCCATTCATTGTATTATCCCAGAACTGACATTTCATTCTAACATAAAGCAGAACTACAATATATCGTTTAACTTTGTTGTCAAGATATGCCTCAAGGAGTCCAAACTCATACCATTAGTATCTAAAAACATTAAGTAATGATAATTTGCCTTGTTCCTGATGATTGAGCAGTAAGTATGAGGTGTTATGTGCTTGGCGGTGTCCATATTCCCTCTATTGTGTTAGGTTACTTTAACTTTGCTCAGTATAACTTGCCAGATATTGGCAGGTTGTTTTCAAAAATATGATTCAAAGTAGGGCAAGAATAGATGTAAGGTCTGTGGCTAACAGATGGACAAGTGGGTAGCAGACTCCAATATGATGCTGGGTGGAGAGAGAGAGAGAATGTGAGTGAGAGAGAGAGGAAGAGTGAATGTGTGAGAGTGTGCTCATGAGTTTGTGTCTGTATATGTAAACAATACATACACAACACACAGCTGGAGGTGGTGGGGGGACATTTGGCCAATACTGGAGTCACCTGAAGTCAGAAGCATTGAACTTTGCATCTCTGCTACCATTCCTCAGTAACATTTCACTGGATTCAAAGTAATGTCAGATTCATTTTGACAATAATGAAATAGCCCATAATGTAACCAAACAGAAGCCTTTGCTGTGTGCGGGGCAATTCATGGTGTGCTTACCTCTATAACAAACTGAGGGCAACCTTGTACATAGTTGCAGTTTTATTCTCAAAAAATAATTCCTGGTTATCAGAACTCACATCACAGACAGACAGGGTGGTTAAGGTGTTTAGCACGCTCGCCTTCACTGCGCAGACCTTTGAGTGTAGGAGTTGGGGGCGTCATGTTGAGGTTGTACAGGACGTTGATGAGGCCTCTTCTGGAGTACAGTGTACAGTTCTAGTCACCCAGATATAGGAAGGATATGATTAAGTTGGAAAGGGTTCAGAAAAGATTAACTAGGATGTTGCTAGGAATGGAAAGTTTAAGTTATAAAGATAGGCTGGATAGCCTGAGACATTTTTCACTGCAGTGCAGGAGGTTGAGTGGTGACCTTATAGAAGTTTACAAAATCATGAGAGGCATAGATAAGGTGAATAGTGTAGGTCTTTTCCTAAGGTGGGGGAGTTCAAAGCCAGGGGGCATATTTTTATGGTGAGAGGAGAAAGATTTAGAAAGGACCATGAGGGACAACTCTTTTTTTTCCCCATAGACAGTGGTTAGTATATGTGGAATGAACTGCCAGAGAAAGTGGTGGATGCAGATACAGCTACAATGTTTGAAAGAAACTTGGAGAAGTACATGAATAGGAAAGGTTTGGAGGGATGTGGGCCAATGCAGGCAGGTGGGACTAGTTTAGTTTGGAAACACGCTCAGTGTGGAGTGGTAAGGCCAAAAGGTCAGTTTCCATGCTCTATAACTCAGTGCAGACTAACAGATGGGACACTGTCTCAATAAACATAGTACCTATTGGGACAAAAAGTTCATTCATTAAAGCTTTGGAAATTATTAAAAATAAGCTTTACATGAATTTGCCATGCAAAATTCAGAAACCATTTGCTCATCTTCAAGATTTAAAACAAAAAAAAGAGCCAGGATTTTTTAGTTAGTGATTCAGAATAATTATTATATATAATAAAAAAAACATATTGACATACAACAGATGAATAAATAATGCAATAACGAAATATATGACTCAACATTTGGACCTTGGTACAAATCCACAATTTACGTAAGGTTGTAACAGCAAAGAAAATGAAAATCAACACTTGTTTTAAAAAAAAACTTCAGTGGACAGTAAACTTTGTCAATACTTCGAGACTTGATATTCCCTTTGGAAATAAACCATCAACTAAAAGCTTCATATTGAAGTTCAGTCAGGATCTGATGTAATGCTCAGCTCCAGGGGACTTCACTTGGTTTAACTGAAGCTAGAGTGTTCACCTGCTGCGTCAGTCAGCTTGTATTGTCAAAAATGTTAAGGAAAATAGAAGGGAAGGGCAAGGGGAAATTTGCTGGGCAAGTTAAAAACTAAATTCAATACAAACTGCCACTGTGATACTTCTACACAGGGTCTCCTTACCTATTGATCTGCCACAATTACTCTGCAATCTGGCATCTTTTTAGCAAACATTGAGTGTGGGGTGAAGATGGGGCAATTTGTCAAGTAATAACTAATGTGATGCATGCATCCATTGTCAACGTTACTTGGTAGAGTGTCCTATCAAAGCTAACAGACTGTACTTAAACTGCCATCCACCTTGGAACAATGGACCAACTGGTAAGGATATGAATTAAGGATGAATGAACAAGCACGTTGGTCCATGGTGACCCTCTTTTAAAACATGTTTTTTTATAAAACAACTTATTGATACAGTTCACTAAATTTTAACTAAACTAAATGCTAAAAGAATTGAAAAAGTCTTTCTGGGGATTATAATTCTGTCTCCCAAGCCTTCATAAAAACAAAATTAGAATCGCCAAAACTTAAGTGTTATATTGTAACAGGAAAAGCTCATCTTCCACAAACCTACTGCGCACACTTAACTTTATGATTACACAAAAAAACTACAGTAGGAATCAGAATCTTCTCCCCTCTCACTATAGGGGAACTAATGTCCCAATACTTCACTTATTTTTAGGCATCACATTCTGAGAAGCTAAGGCTTTGAATTCTAAAATGCTGCCCTAAAAATTTGGAAGGACTAAAATTAGTACTGATTATTTTTTCGAATAGGGTGAGAGAAAAGCAAGATGAAACCTGTGGCATGTATAGTCAGCCAGCACAGAATGGCTGGCGGATTGGTTTGATGAGCAGACACAGGGATAGAACTGGTACCAATATTGATGTTGACAGTGGATAAAGCAAGATGCCATATTCAGCAACCATCTCAATTCAGTTTCATAACTGGTGTTCTTCAACTAATACCAGTGAAAGCTAACCCAGTGGGATCTTAACTCAAGTTTCACAGCATCAATTCACCTTTGTAAATCAGGGGACCAGTATTTTGACATTTCTGTGACTTAAAAAACACGATCTGGATAACTGGGTTACAAACATTATCTTAACAGATATTGGACCATGTTGGCACAATGAGGGTGCTAGTGATATTATGTTCAATCTCTGGAATTAAGCATGGCTAGTGGTTTTGCAACTCACAGACATAACAAAAATGCTTGGAACTGTTCCAAAACCTTTGCTTTATGCAGCTTTTAGAAGCCTAATTTGCAAACCATTCAAAGGGTTTAATCCTGAAGAGGCATCGTTGTCATTTTTAATTACCCCATCCCCAATAGGTTCTATTTGTTCTGACATACTAAGAGTGGAACAGCTACTGTATGACATACACTCTCCTGATAGAATTTAATAAACTGTGTCACACAGCCACACTGTGTCCCCTAACAACAAACTCACCAACAGGCTACTGGTACTGTGTAAAGGCAGGATAAGCACATAAACCCTCTCCATCTAACCAGTCAATGAGGGTTAAGCTGACAGAATCCCCCTGCTCTGTTTTACAAAAAAAAAGGTGAAATACTGACAAAACTAGAACAAGAGGCATCAAATACATTGTTGCCAATCCCCTTGCATGATATTTTTGGATGGTGCATGGAGAACCAACACACTTGTGGCCTCCCACCTCTCCCTCTCCCCCAAAGATCAGTCAACCATAACCTCCAACAGAAACTGAATTATAATTCCTGCCATGGAGATTGTGGCTACCCAATTAAAAACATAACATTAAAAATGAAATCAATGGATGAATTTAATATTTATGTTCCTAAGCCGCACACAGCACGGGGTTGGGGGCAAAAGAGACCAGGCAGGAGGGAAAGGGTCATAAACATGGTTTGAATTTGGAAATCAAGAAAACCTAGAGTTGACCTAAAAGCAAATACAAATTCTACTCAGCATTCTGGGTACCCTCTACAGAGTCTTTTTCAGTCTCCTGCCCAGAACTGTCCTGCACGGCAGTGGAGTCTGTCGATTTTCCTGTGCTCTCTTCAGCAGTTGTTTGCTGTGGGCTGGCTTCAGTCCCATCACGTGCAGTCTCCTCCTTGGCTTTCTTCCTTTTCTTTTTTGGGCTCTCGGTGCCGTCTGCTTCAGAGTGTCCAGCTTGTGCAAAGCTAGGCATTGCCATACCGATGCCATGTGGAAGAAACATAGATGGGTAAATTAATCCAGCAGGCATGCTGTGCAGCAGGAATGGGTTGAAGGACAACGGATTGCTGGTGGTGACTCTGGCTTCACCAGAGTCAGAGAAAGATGAACTTGGACCAGGTTTATCTCCTGTCGAAGATCCTTCCTGGTGTTTCATTGACTCTGCAGTATTACCCTTCTGTTCACCACCCACATCCTCTTTTGACGAAGTGCTCGTCGTCAAGGTAGATGAACTCGAATTGCTGGCACTTGTCACCACCGGGGGGTTGTTCAACAACCCCCCAACTCCAAACACGTGAGACATCCCCGTCACACCAGGGAGCATCATAGGCAACATGTTCAGACTGCTCTTTCCATCCTCTCCAGAAGGAATTGCGGCAAAGCCAGCTGGGAATCCCATCAGCCCAGCCAGCTGAAGATTGTGAATATTTCTGAGGTTTTGCAGGCTCACCAGGTCCATCCCAGCAATGAGCCCATTCATGAACATCGGTCCCATTGCTGTAGCTGTCTCTGTCAAAACTCCACCTGATTTCGCCATTTCACTCCTTGGTCTCCTTCCCCTCTTTCTGCCACCGGCCTCTTTCACCACAGGCTCAGTCAGGATGCGGCTGAACTTACTCTCTGGCAGAAAGCCCTGAAGAGACATAATTAAAAGCAATTTAAGGGAAATCAGCAGCTTCACTCAATTTTAAGAAGTATTCTGCCTCAATCCTCAGAGGCACCAAACAAAGTTTGGCTAATGGTAACTTTCTTCCTGTTAAGATTGAGTGACTAGATTTTTGATTGACGAAGTGTATTGAGAAATATGTAAAAGCCCAAGTATAGGCAAGATGCAAATCAATCATAATTCAAATGGAACAATGGAGGAGAGACAAGAGTTTGAAATGCTCTTGTGATATTATTCTGATTGGAGCTGGGCACACACTAATGTACAGTTTGAAGGCTTCTCTCTTTTTAAAAAATATACATACAGACAATGAAAGCAATTTCCAAAATAGGATCCAGTTGGCAATCCTTACATTTGAACTTGGGTAATGTGTGCAGGACAAACCTAATCCCCTCGTCATCAAATTTTCCAGAACTCCCGTGGCTTAGCTCTCAGGATCTGACTAAAGAACAGCTTTAAGAGTCGTTAATGTGACTCCAATCAGGAGGATTTAACTCTTAAGAGTCAAAACTAAAACCTTCTTGCTCCTAATGGCTCAGCATGACACCCTACAAACTGCCTAAATTTTAAGTACCCAACAGCAAGAAAGAAAAAGAAATGAATTCCCTTCTACATAGCATGTGATGCCAGGAGTTAGTCTACACACTGTGAGCACTTACCGAATGCTTCACAATTTCTGCCCACTCTGGTGCAACAGCATACTCTGGGTTTGCATCGAGCCACCTTGGCAGCTCCTTTATCAGTGGTGCCATAGCTCCTCCTAGCTGAACAGCCACAATATAGCAGAAAGATTTTAAGAAATAAATCATTTTTACATAAAGCTCATTACATTGTTCCAAAGCACTTCACAATTATCTAATAATTTTTTTAACCATCATCATTGCTATTAGATACTTTAGATTTAAGCACAGCAAACACCAAAAGAGACAAATGACCAGTAAATCTGCTTTTCTGAGATGGTGATTGAACAATGAATATTGGCCACAGAAGAAAATGCTTTGACTGGTGCACTGAAACCCTTTACCTGCACAGATAAACAAGGGCTCTAGAATACTATTTCATCCAAAACATGGCACCTCCAATAGTGCAGCACTCCCCCAGGACTGCCATGAATACATGTACAAGTTGTTGGAGTGGAGCCCATAATTTTCTGACTCAGGGGTGTGTGTTATTTACTGAGCAAAAGATAATATTTTATTTGAAATGTAGCTTAACCATTCTGCCCCTTTCCAAAGAAAAGAAACTAGAATATCACTGGCTCAGAGGGAAAAGGTGCTGTCAGACAGAGTGATACTGATAGGAGACTCAGTTGTGAGGGGGGACAGGCAGGGGATTCTGTGCCTTCAGAAGAGACAGCAGGATGGTGTGTTGCCTCCTGGGTGCCACGGTCAAGGATGTCTCTGAGCAGCTATAGACCATTCTGAAGGGGGAGGGTGAACAGCCAGAGGTCATTGTGCACATCGATGCAAATAATATTGGAAGACAAAGGGATGGGGTCGTGCAAAATGAGTATAAGGAGTTGGGTAAGAAGTTAAAAAGCAGGATCACAACAGAAGTGATCTGTGGATTATGCGAAAGTGAGGACTGCAAGGCTGCGAGGGAACACATCTTCCTGATGAAGGGCTTTTGCCTGAAAGGTTGATTCTCCTGCTCCTCGGATGCTGCCTGACCCGCTGTGCTTTTCCAACACTGCACTCTCGACTCTGACCTCCAGATTATTCCCAGTACCACGCAACAGTAAGGATAGAAGTAGGAAGACAGACCAGATGATTGCGAGTCTGGGGTGCTGGTGCAGGGGACAGGTTTTTCACTATTTGGATCATTGGGATCTCTTCGAGGGTAGAGGTGACCTGTACAAGAGGAACAGGTTGCACTTAAACTGGAGGGGGACTGGGCAGATTTGCTAGTGTTACGCAAGAGGGTTTAAACTAATTTGGCGGGGGTGGGACTTTGAAGAAGAGAGGGGCCATCGAGAAGTCAGGGGAAAATACATTAGCCATTGACAGCAAGTTTACCGTTCAGGATAGTCAGGGCACAGTAAAAGGAGAGAAAAGATTTCTGGTTTAAAGTGTATTTATTTCAACACGAGGCCTGACTTGGTATGACAGTTGAGCTCAGAGCATGGATTGGCTCTGGGAACTGGGATATTGTCGCCATAACAGAAACATGGCTGAGAGAAGGACAGGACTGACAGCTCAATGCTCCAGGAGACAGAAGCTACAGATGTGAAAGAAGTATAAGTAAGTGGGGAGGGAGAGTTGGCCTTTTGGTAAGAGGGGACATAACAACAGTGCTGAGAGAGCATATTCTTCAGGGGTCATCAAATGAGGCCATATGGTTAAAACTTAGGAACAAGGGGGGGGGGGGGAATGAGGATTGTATTACAGACTCCCAAATAGCCAGCTGGTACTAAAGGAGCAGATGTGTCGAGAGATTGCAGATTCCTATAGGGATGAGAGAGTAGCATTGGTTGGAGATTTTAATTTCCCCTGTATTGACTGGGCCACTCAAAAGTGTAAAAGGCTTGGACACAGTGAAATTTGTCAAATGTGTCAAAGAAAGTTTCCTCAATCAATATGTAGAGGGCCCTACTCATGTGAGTGCAACACTGGACCTTTGCTTAGGAAATGAGATTGGGTAAGTGACTGATGTGTCAGTCAGAGAGCACTTTGGGTCCAGCGACCATAACAATGTTGCAACTAAGAGTTATGAATAAAGATAGGATAGGTCCACAAGTTTAGGATCTAAACTCGAGCAGGGTCAATTTTGAGGTCTTTAGGCAGGATCTAGCAGAGGTTGATTAGATGAGTCTGATGGAAAAGGAACGAGTGGCAAATGGGAGGCTTTTAAAAGAACCCAGGGCCAGTATGTCCGTTAGCATGAAGAGAAAAGCTGGCAGGTTTAGGGATCACTGGCTGACGAGGGATATTGACACTCTGGTTAGGAAAAAGAAGATGACATACATCTTCATTTGAACTATTGGGCTCAAATGAATCTCAAGATGACTATAAAAAGTATAGGAGCACACTTAAGAGGGAAATCAAAAGAGCAAAAAGAGGTCATGAAATGGATCTGGCAGAAAAGGTTAAAGATAAGCTCAAGAGGTTCTAAAGCTATATTAAGAGTAAAAGGGTGGCAAGTGAGAGAATAGGTCCCCTTAAAGATCAGAATGGCTGTCTATGTGTTGAGCCAAAGGAGGTGGGGCAGAGTTTTAATGAATATTTCTCCTCAGTGTTTACTGAGGAGAGAATCATGGATGCTAAGGAAATAAGGGAAACAAATGATGGTGTTTTGGACTGCATACATATTACCAGAGAGGAGGGTGTTTGCAGTCTTAAAGCATATTAATGGTGGATAAGTCCCCTGGGCCTGATCAAGTCCATCCTCAGATGTTGTGGGAGGCTAGGAAGAAATTGCAGAGACTCTTGCAGAGATTTTTGCTTCATCTTTAGCCACTGGTGAAATTCTGGAAGACTGGAGGGTGGCTAATGTTGTTCCACTGTTTAAGAAAGGTAACAAAGAAAAACAAGGGAACGACAGGCCAGTGAGCCTGAGATCAATGGTAGACAAATTGTTGGAAAGGATACTGAGGGACAGGGTCAACCAACATTTGGATAGTCAATGTTTGATTAGGGATAGCCAGAATGGATTTGTGCTCAGGAAGTCATGTCTTAAAAATCTTTTAGAATTTTTCGAAGAGGTAGCTAAGAGGGTAGGGCAGTGGATGTCTATAAGATCCCGCACGGCAGGCTAGTCATGAAGGTTAGGTCACATGGGATTCAAAATTGATGATGGCAGGAAGCAGAGGATGATGCTTGAAGGTTGCTTCTCAGATTGGAGACCTCTGATTCGTGGTGTGCCACAGGAACCTTTATTATTTGTTATTTAACTAAATTATCTGGATGTGAATGTACAAGGCATGATTAATAAGGTTGCAGTTTACAAAATTAGGAGGTATCGTTGATAGCGAGGAAGGTTATCAAAACTTAGAGGGATCTTGATCAGATGGGGAAGTGGGCTGAGGATCGGCAAATGTAATTCAATACAGATAAGTGTGAGGTGCTTCATTTTGAAAAGTCAAACCAAGGTAGGACTTGTACAGTAAATGGTAAGGTCCTGAGGAGTGCTGTGGAACAGAGGGACCTAGAAGTAAACTACATCGCTCTTTGAAAGGGGTGTCACAGGTAGACAGGGTGGTGAAGAAGGCAATTAGCATGCTAGCCTTCATCGGTCAAGGCACTGAGTATAAGAGTTGGGGTGTTATGTTATGTTTCTATAAATCATTGGTGAGGCCGCATTTGGGAGTGTTGTGTACAGTTTTGGTCACCGTGTTATAGGAAGGACATAATTAAACTGGAAAGAGTGCAAAGAAGATTTACAAGGATGTTGCCAGGACTAGTCAGCCTGAGATATAGGGGGAGGTTGGCCAAGATAGGACTTCATTCCTTGGAATGTAGGAGAATGAGGGGTGACCTTACTGAAGTGTTTAAAATCATGAAGGACATAGATAGGATGAATGTATATAATCTTTTTCCCAGGGATGGGTTATTGAAAACTGGACGGCATCAGTTTAAGGTGAGAGAGGGGAACGATTTAAGAAGGACCTGAGGAGCAACTTCTTCACACAAGAGAGTGGTGCGCATATGGAATGGGCTGCCACAGAAAGTGGTTGAGGCAGGTACAGTAGAAACAAGTTAAAAAAACATTTGGATTGGTACATGGATGGGAAGGCTTTGAGAGGGATATAGACCTGTTTCCATGCTTCTGTGGCCAGCTTGACTGCCATTGTGCATATTCTATTCATTAAACACATCACTTTACTGCTTTCTGAAAGAAATAATGACCTGTCATCTTGCGCTAACAGCATGGACTCTATCCAAAAGATAGCACTTCAACAGGGCAGCCTCTTCTTTTCATTCATTCATGGGATTTGAGCATTGGTGGATAGGCCAGCACTTATCTCTAATTGCCCTTGAGAAGGTGGTGGTGAGCTGCCCTCCCTCATTGCTGTATTGAAGCATCACCTGGATCATGTGGATTCTTAAACTGCAGCAAAATATACCACAGAGCTGAAGCTAATGCTTAATGGAATTCAGGAGAATGGGAAACTTCTGAATATGCCCGTGACAGCGAAACGAAGAAATGTCTTATTCAAATAATACAAATTCAGAAACATTTTTTCATACTGGTTTCAAGTCTTCATGAAAGGTCAAGAAATTGTTCCTATTCGTTCATTAACATGCATTTGCAATTTTTTCACTGGAGAGACTCAGTCAGGTAGCAATGCTTCCACATCTCAATAGACAGTGTCCAGGAAGGAAGCCAAAAAAGGGCAGTAAGACACCTGCATTGTGACATCAAGTGTTTAGGCTCCAACACCTGCCACAAGGAAGATTGTGGCTTTAATTTACAGATCCAACAATCACAGTTCATCTTCATTTTATGGGGCTTTGCAACCATTCAAACTGGTGAATCCTGTTGAATACCACCTTTAGCCCCACAAGATCTTACCTTTCTTCCACTCCCCTTATGAACAACTGGGACTCTCTCCTCCCCGGTCAGTGTATTGATGTCCAGTTTACTGGGGTCCTTGCACCGATGCCTCCTCTGTTTGGGACGTTCTGAAAGGCCGTGTAAAATTGCTGTACAATTCTGTCATGGAAACAGAATAATCAGACAATGCAGCTTTGAGCAGGGATGGATAGAAAAAGATTGAGAAAGATGCTATGCAGACTTTAATAAACATCTCTCAAACAGCAAGGGCCTGTGTTTGAATGCATTGCACACACTCATTTCTGTATCTATGACACTATCTCATAAATATCTGCTTGTCTTTGCTGTATTTCATCCACATCTCTCTATTTAATCTTCTATAATAGAACATTCAGCCAGAACACCTCAGCTCTTAAGTCTATTCCTAAACTTTTGGTTTGCTATTTCTCTCCCCACCTTCAAATTATTTCTCAGAACTTACCTCTGACCATTATATTTGTTCAGTGGCCAAAATTACTGGTTAGTGTCTGATGTTCTCCCTATAACATACCTCGGCAGGTAGATGAAGAGCTGAGGAAAATAGTGATCTGTTATTTCTTTGTTACCTCCCCTCTCTCTCCTCTTAAGGTTATGTCAGCTTCATGGGCAACAACTGCTCTCCCACAGCGAGTGAGATATGTCACATGCAAGTGTCAAGTATGCAAAATATTCAGGCAATCCCATCCTCAGACTATTGCATTTTAACTGCTTTTTAATTTGGCAACAAAGAGAACACAAAGATTTGTGTCTAGTTTGGGTGATGTGCACTTTGGAGATGGAGATGAAGCTGGAATGGAGGACGTTTCCTTGTGCCTGCTGCCATTGAGTGCCCAAAACAGTTGAAGTTGTGGACTTTGGATTTGCTGCAAAGTGTCCTTGATGAATAGCTGCAATGCATCTAATGGATGATACACACTGCACTGGCAGTGGAAGGAGTGGGTGTTTTAACGTGATGCAGGCTGCTTTGTCCGGTATGAAAGGCAACAAATGGTAATCCAGCAGCTGCAATTTTTCCAGCTGTCTGCTTCATCACCAGAAACAAACCCACCAAAACAAAACAATCCCTTTCAGCGTGCAAGCGTGTAAGTGGTGTTACCGACAGTATACTTACAGGAGCCAGGTTGGACACATCCATAGTGTAGGTGGGATGTTGCCTCAGCCACTCGATCAGACTCTTGTTTTTCTGCTCTTCCTCAGTTGGCAGTTGCTGCTTGCCTTGGGGGAGTTTAATCATCATGTTGGACATGCTGTCGGCAGAGCGAGCCACCCCAGAGAAAAGCTGCTTCGATAGGTCCACCTCCTTTATGAAAAAGAAAATCCCTAATCATAGAATCATACAGCACAGGAGGTCACTTGCCCCACGTGCCTGTGCTGACTCTTTGAAGGAACTATTTAATGCCCCAACTCCTTGCTCTTTCCCACAGCACTCAAGCTTCATTGATTAAACCTTTCACTTATTGCTAAAACAGAGGAAGGTATTATAAGGCAGCCCAATATTTAGGTCCATAAATATATGAGGGTCACCAATAAATCCAATCAGGATTTCAGGAGAAACTTCTTTAGACAAAGGGTATTTAGAAGGTGTCACGTGACCAAAAGGAGTGGCTGAGATGAATGGCATTTAAGGGGAGCTAGACAAATACAAGGGAGAAAAAGGATCAGAAATATATATTGTACAGTTTAGGCAAATAGGCTGAGAGAAGGCTCAAGCATAAACTCTGGCTTAAACCAACTGGTCTGCTCTTTTGTTGTTGCTGATGAAATTCTGAGTAATTCGACTAATTTCTCGTTTTCAAGATTATCATTGAACCGGTTTCCATTTCCCTTTCAAGTAGCACATTCCAGATCACAACAACTTGCCGTGTTAAAGGAAGTTGGACAATTCCCCATGTTAACTAACAGTTGCCTTAAATGTGTGACATTGGATTATTAAGCTTCCTGAGAGCGGCAAGAGTTTTTAAAAAAAAATATTCATTTGCCAGATGTGGGCTTTGCTTAAGGTAGTGGTGAGCTGCCTTCTTGAACTGCTGAAGTACATGGGAGTTAGATACACCTACAATGCTGTTACAGAGGGCCTTGCAGGCTTCTGAACCAGTAACAGTGAAGGAACAGTGATATTTTTCCAAGGCAGGATGGTGAGTGGCTTGCAGGAGAAGATGATGGTATTCCCATGTATCTGCTGCCCTCGTCCTTCTAGATGGTAGAGGTCAACAATTTAGAAGGTGCTGTTGAAGGAGCATTAATGAGTTGCTGATATGAATCCTATAGATGGTACACAATGCTGCTATTTGGCATTGATAGTGGAGGGAATAAACACTGAAGTTGTGGTAGGGGGAATCAAATCAAGCTGTCGATACCTCGGTGATATTCAGATTCTTGAATGTTAATGGAACTGCACTCATCAAGACAAGGGGTTGATTATATTTCTCTCCACCAGTAAGGAATAGCCTTTTCCCAACATTAGAAACACTCAAACTTTCATACTAGAGAAAGCAACATGTCAGGAACACAAACAGAATAAGCAGACATTAGACTGAATGCTTGCATTGTGGATTCCCCAAGTTCAGGAAAGATGTAACGGCCTTAAAAGGTGCAGACCGGAAGTTTACCATAATTGACCAGGGATGACAAACTTCAGTTAAGAGGCAACATCATCCAATGTCAGGGGGTGAAGTTTGGCTTCTCTTTTTTGGAAATGGGAGGTGCCTGGTATTTGTGTGGCACGTGTTTCCCGACTTACTAACAGAGTCAAAGTAATGTACAATACAAGAGCCGTTCAATTCAGTTCACTGGGCCTATCTTACGAAATGTCTCATCCCACACGTCTTCGTTTCTTCTAACTTTGTAAGATTCTCAATCTTACAAAGTTAGGATACCCCTTTCAAGATCAGGATTCACCACCTTTTCAGTTCCTAATTCATTCTAACTCCTGGCAGTTCTCCATATTGATAATATTGATGTTATTCCTAGATCTTTTGCTGATAATTTTAAATCACTGACTTCTAATTATTGATCTGGAGAAAATCTTTTAAAACTAACTCTTTATCAATACTTTAAAACATTTCATCATTTGGAAATTGCTATGTAGTCAGTTCTGAACCTCGCCCCCCCCAAGTAGAAGATGCCAAACTTCTTCAACATCAACTCATAATTGAACACATTAGTTATTTCTCCATTTCCTCGAGTGAACTACTTTAAATCATTTAACTCGTGGTTAGTTACTCACTTGCCAGAAAACACCAGCTTCTCCAACTCTCCTCTTAACTCAAGTTCCTCATCCTTGGTGAAACTTGGTAAACTTTCTGTCTACCCTTTTTTAAAGCCTTTATCTTTTTCCTGAACTTGGAAAATCCACAGTACAAGCATTCAGTCTTTATTTTTATATTTCTGATTTACATCTCTCCAGCATGAATATTTGACTGGTCTTAAGGAATTGTATTGTCATTGGTGGATAGAATTTACAGTAGAGATATGTTAGCAACTTATGCAAATATATTTAAATTCTATGCAGTTCCATGATAGACATAACCCAGGATGGGTGACTTGAGATATTAAGGATCTCAAAAGCAACTGATCAGGTACATGACTGAATTTATAATTCATATAATTGTTACAGTGCCTTGCGTATGCGTGGACTCTCTAAATGAGCATGTGACCTAGTGATATTCTCTTGCCTTCTCCCTCCAATCTGTAGGAACTTATTCACATATAAACCCAGGTTCCTCTGCTTACAGGGAGAAATCTTCCCATCGGAGACAATCAAGGACAAGGAGCCACAACACTCAAAAAAAAATCAGAGCCAGGTCATTCAGGAGAGCAGTTAAGAAACATTTCACCAACTAAAGGATGTTAGAAAGGTATCATTCTCCCACAAAAAGCAGGAGATCATAGTTTAATTTATAACTTTACAACTGAGACTGATTTTGTATAAAAAGATAGGTGACGTCAAGGCAGAAGAACAAAGTTAAAATGCAGATGAGCTGTTACCTCACTGAATGCTATAGAGGCTGAAAGGCTGCAGCTGGACCAGACCAGGCAAGGAAAAGGTTTGGACAGTTTCCTTGCACATAAAATACAAAATTCTTCTGCCCATTGGAACTTTATCCCAATGCATTCTAGCTCTAACATTGTAAGTAACAGAACTGTATAAAGACACAGTATAGAAATAAGCCCTTCAGCCAGTCACGTTAATGCTCATGCTTCCATCAGCAGTAACTTAATCCCAGGTGTCTGCTGTGTTCCTAATTCTCTATACTCCCTTCAATTCCTTGACTTAATCTATTCTTTTATGGTGACATGGTGTCTGTGTTACTCAATAACTCATGAATTTCACTCCTGAGCCATACTGTGAATAATGCTTCTCCTGTTCAACTGTAAATTTATTACATTCGCTCATACCCGTGTCCTCCTCCTTTTAAACACTCGAAAGACTGTTTTTATCTACTCTGTGCAATTCATTTGTAATTTTAAACATTTCTATCACATCACCAATTGCTTCGGGTGACAAACGTCCTAATAACTGGCAATTAGAAATTTATTTCTGAACTCTATACAAGTGACAGCCAGTAGCCAAGATGAACCTATCACTCACTTGCAATTTCACAAAAGCAGCAGTAATCTGTCAGTCATTGAGATGCTGCAACTGTACATTCAGATGGAGTTTCTACACATCTTAGTAAAGGAGAGCCTCAGACAAGAGGAGTTGAAAGAGTGGGTGCAGAAAATTGCCTCATTCCCAAGACTGAACAAATGATATGGAATTTATTAAATCAGTGTTTATTGTCTTTATTTACTTACTTTTTAGAATTTGTTTATGGGATGTGGGCATCGATGGCCAGGCCAGCATTTATTACCCATCCCTAATTGGCCAGAGGGCACTTAAGAGGAGCCACATTGCTTTGGGTCTGGAGTCACACTAGGGCAAACCATGTAAGGATGGTAGATTTCCTTCCCTAAAGGACATGAGTGAACCAGATGGGTTCAATCAATTCAACAGAATAATCAACAATTAGATGAGCTTTTTATTCCAGACTTTTTGTTGAATTCAAATTTCACTGACTGCCAAGGCTGGATTTGAACCCATGTCCCCAGAAAATTGCACCAGGTAACAAATGACTAGTTCAATGACCATACCACTACACTATTGCCTCGCCGTCTATGGTTAGGGGTCCTCTTTCAGATTTATTCTAAACTGTAATCTATCCCACTGTCCAGTCTCATGTTACCTAGATTTGAGATTTTTCCAGCACTCTGTCTCACTTAAACAGTTTCCTGACCTGAATAGTCTATTTGTAGAAAGGCAAAATATTGAAGATGCTGGAAATCTGAAATAAACACAGAATGCTGGAGAAACTCAGCAGGTCTGGTATCCTCTGTGAGGAGAGAAACAATTAATGCTGAGAGCTGAAGAATCATACCAGACTTGAAATGTTTCTTTCTCCACAGGTGCTGCCAGGCCTACTGAATTCCTCCACTGTTCTCTATGTTTGTCAAGGGCAGCAAAACTTTACACCTTCACTCTTCACCAGGAGATAGTGAGGACTGCAGACGCTGAAGAAGTTAAAGTTGATAAAAGTGTGGTGCTGGAAAAAGCACAGCAGTTCAGTAGCATCTGAAGAGCAATAGAGTCAATGTTTCAGGCATAACCTTTCATCAGGACTCTGTGTTTATTTCAGGAGTAACTCTTCACCAGGGACAGTCTTGAGTTCCATGAATTGCCCTTGAACAGAGGCCCAAGTTTCCAGTTACCACCAGCCGCCTTCATCTGGTTGTACTTGTCCGCACACTGAACAACTTCTCTTTTCACTCCACTCACTTTCTTCTAAATAAAAGGTTGCTATTGTTAGCTGCATGGATCCAAGTTATGTCTGCCAATTTCCACCCTTCTCCCATCTAAAGAAAACACCCACTCTTCTTTTTTCCCCTCCCTCAGTTTTGGGAATGTGTCATAAATGAACAGACTACAAGCCCACCAAATCCTAAAAGGATCCCAACGATGCTTAAGTTTATCTGTCACCATACATCTGCTCTGATCTCTACCATGACCTGCTTCTGACACATTTTCCTTTCTCTTCAACTGAAGATTTCTCTTTTACTGATTGATAAATGTGTGTTCATTCTTTTTCCCATAATTGTGCTTGCAACTTTCCCCTGCATCCCAGAACCATGTAACGGTTTCCCTTGTTCACAGCTTCTGCCCCTCGAGCCTCTAAAATCAACTGATCACTTTCCATCATTTCCACAACCTCTTAACAGAATTCCACCATGAAACATATCTTTACCTCCTCGTTCCTTTCAACAGTCCAAAAGGATTATTTCATCTGTGACAGTCTGGTCCACTTCTCAATTCATCCCCAAAACTCCCTGCCCTTCCCTCAGCACCTTCCCATTCAAGTGCAGGAACTGCAACACCAACCCATTCACTATCCATCAGTCTACTGTGTCAGACTCCAAACACTTCATCTGGATGGAACAATTATACACACATACGTTTTCAAAGTAATATATCTGCTTTGCATAATTGTGGTCTTATCAACATTGAAGACTAAATGCAGATGAGGTGATCACTTTGTACAACACCATTGTTCAGTCTGCAAGCTTCCCCTGAACTTTCAGTGGGTTGTCACTTTAATTCTCCATCTTGCCCTCAGGCTGACCTCTCTGTCCTCAGTCTCCTGCAGATTAAAACTTATTGCAAGGTTGGGAAACAGCACTCATCTTTCTATTATTCAAATTACAGCTTTCTGGAATTAACATTTGCTTCAGTAATTTCAGATCATAATCTATATTCCTATTTTGTCTCTCTGTTCTTTGCAATTCTGTCTTTAGTCTCATTCTTTTCCATTTCATGCTCTCAAATGGCTGATGTTCATCACTTTCATTCCATCTCCTTCACACATTTTTGTTTCTTTTGTCTATAAAATGTAAGAGCAGAAGGTGGTCACTTGGCCCATCGAGTCTGCTCCACCTTTAATTAGCTCATGGCTGATCTGATCATCCTCAACTCCACTTTCCAGCCTTCTCCCCATAACCCTTGATTCTTGTACTGATTAAAAATCTGTCTATCTCAACCTTGCACTTACATAACGGCCCAACCTGTACAGTCTTTCATTGTTAAGAATTTCATAGATTCACTATCCTCAGAAAAAAAAATCCTCAGCTGTCTTGAGTGAGGGATGCCTTAAGCAGAGATTACACCTTCTGGTCCTAGATTCTCCCTTTCCATTGATAAAGGGACCAAAACTGTTCACAGTATTCCAGCTGTGGTCTGACTGGTGCCCTGTATAGCTGTAACAAGCCTTCCCCTTTTTTTTATACTCCATTGCCTTTGGAAGAAAGGAGGCAAGCATTCCAATTGCCTTCCCCATTAGTTGCTGAACTTAGGTGCTAGCTTTTTGTAATTTATGCACAAAGGTCCCCAAATCCCTCTCTGATGCAGCTTTCTTAGTCCTTCTCCACTTCAATAATGTTCAACTCCCCTTTTCCTCCAGTCAAAACTCTCAACCTCATATTCCTCCACATTATATTCCATCTGCCAAGGTTTTGCCCACTCACTCAGCCTGTCTATATCCCTCTGTAGACTCTTCATACCATCCCCACCACTCCCAACCTACTTTGGTGTCATTTGCAAACTTGATCTTGGTACATTCCCTTTCCTCATACAAGTTATTAATATACACTAAATAATTATGGCTCCAGCACTGATCCCTGTAGCACTGCACTAGTTACAGGCGGTCATTCTGAAAGTACCTCCCTTATCCCAACTCTGTCTTTTATTAGCCCATTCTCTATCCATGCTAATATACTGCCCAAACATCTATCGCCACTCCTTTACTCTTTCTCTACCAACTTTGTCACTTAACCTCTGCTTCTGTTCTTTTGCTCTTACCCCACATTTCTAACTTTCAAAGTTAAAATCTATTACATTTCACTGCCTGACCTGCTGAGATTCTCATGCTCTGTTCCTCTTTCTGGTTATGATTAATTTTACATTTAAGGAGCTCATGGCTATTACTCCATTGGCAGATCTCAAGCTCAGCACCCAAACCCAAAATGAATTCATTCAGAAATAGGGAGGCCAGCCACATAATGCTTGCCACAATCAGAAGCTGCACAGTGCAAGAGAGCTTCATTTCCTTTTGCTATTGGCTCTTGCTGCTATGTAGCACCAACCACATCATGCCACTGTTTTCTACATACCAAGTTGTCTGGCTTTTTTTCCTTCATAAAGAGGATGTCAATTCCTTCAACATTCTTTCTTCGTCCTCGCCTCCTCCTCGACGTATCATCACCTCTAAAGGCGCCATTCATCACCTGCCCAGTGACTGGGTGGACGAGGCCTGCCTGCAGGACCCCAGCCATGTCTGCCCTGAAAGCACTCGAAGGCTCTAGTGATCCCAGCTTTGGTGTGCTTGCACTGATGACGACTGGCACTGAACTGGATGCCTCCTCAGAAGCCTTCGAGAGGTCCATAGCAGTCTCTTGCCACCCGTTTAAAATTACAGGAGGGCGAGTAAGAGATGGAGAAACCTCTTCCATGTTCTTCCTCTTTGCTCCTCGGTCTGTCTCAAACTCGTATTTTCGTCGTCTCTTTCTTTGATCCCTTGGGAATGTTAATGTGAGTAAACTCTCCTGTTTTCCAAACAGAATTGCACTGTGTCAGTAACAGTCATAACAAAATTGTTCACAAAGTAAAATCATACACAAGAATTGTACAGAGTCGTGCAGAGACCAACAGGTGAAATATCCTTCACGGTAGGATAGACCCTGTCTGAACTTGTTCATGATGCCAGTCACACATTAACATCAACTCTTTCTTACTCTGAACTAATTGAGCAAACCATTTAGACCCCTTGAGAAAAAAACTTCACTTTTGGATCCATTCAGGTCCACTTTAGGTCTTTTCAGTTTTCGGACATGTGGATAAAGGATACCCGATCTGTTATCAGTAAAAGCATGGACCCCAATATTAACCAATGGCTCAATGTGATATCACACTCATTTGATTCCTTAAAAATATCCAAACTCCAAACTGTTCTCACATTACCCATGTTTATTTTATTGTATCTGCTGTTTAAAAGGGCGGCTTAGGACACATCTCAGAGAGAACTCATACACAATAAATTTCCATCAATTGCCACATCCCACAAATTAATTTTCAGAAGTGTAAGAGATAGGTCCTGCAGAATTGGACAATGCAGAAAGAAGGCATAATGGACTATCTCAAAAGTTGTGGGGAATTTAATAAATTTAAAAATGGAGAAGATACCAGATTTTTAACTGCTATTTTCAGGGTCACAAGAAAGGCAGAAATAGGCTGGAGGGATTCAAGCAGAAAATCAGCACATAGCAAAATGTGAAAACCCTGGAGTGGAAAAGGGCAGGAGCAGAGTCCACAGTTGGTCAATGTTTGAGGAAGGGGGCAAAATGACAAGAGTGCTAACTGAAGACACTGTTCGAGGGATGAGGAACAATGTGGCTTATAACATTGACTTTTAACAGGATCATGGGAGGAAGAAACTGCAAAGTGGTAGAGAATCAAATACCAAAAGGTTACACTCACATGGTGAGTAGACATGATTTAATTCCACGGTGCATATGTTTATTAAAGTACTTTATATCCTTCCCCTTAAGCAATACAGAAGCATGATCCACTGGCAAGTGGAAGGGGAGGATAATCAGCTGGGACTGAAACTCAGCACTGGATTCTTAATTCCTGAAGGAAAATCCTACAATTATTTTTACCTCATTTAAGAAAACAAATCACAGTCCATTAAAACAAACATGGGCAATGTGAGAACAGTTTGGAGTTTGGAACAAGGAAGTTTGGATATTTTTAAGGAATCAAATGAATGTCATATCTCATTGAGTCATTGGTCAATATTGGGGTCCATGCTTTTACTGATACATAGGTCGGGTATCCTTTATCCACATGTCCGAAAACTGAAAAGACCTAAAGTGGACCTGAATGGACCTAAAAATGAAGTTTTTCCCCCAAAAGGTCTGAATGGACTCTGAATGGACCAATAACAGCAAATGTCCTTAAAAACTGAAACTATCCTCTATATGAAAACCAGTCAGTCCCAGGGTTTTCAGATAAAAGATTCCTGATTCGTATTTATGACCTAGGTCTTGGTACACAGGCAACAATTTTAAAGACTTGAGACGATATAAAACTTGGAAGAATTGTAAACTGTGATGACGACAAATTTGGATAAAGTGGTGGAATGGACAGATTGAGGGCAGATGAAGTTCAATGTAGAGAAGTGTGCAGTAATGCATTTTGGTAGAAAGAACATAGGGAGACAAAGAGTACAAGTTTAAATAAAGAAAAAAATAAATTTAATCTGAATAAGTGAGATGATGCACGTGAGCAGGGTAAGCAAGGCAAGGGAATATATAATGAAGAGTAGGATCCTCGGTAGCACCGAGGAACAGGGGGGCCTGGGCTTCATGTACACTGGCCCCTAATGGTAGTAGGATAAATTTGTTAAAAAGCCAACTGGGATACTTGCCTTTATTAGACAAAGTTAAAAATCACAACACCAGGTTATAAACCAACAGACTTATTTGGAAGTACAAGCTTTCGGAGGGTTACTCCTTCATCAGGTAGTTACCCAATGAAGGAGCAGCGCTCTGAAAGCTTGTACTTCCAAATAAACCTATTGGAGTATAACCATATCATATTTATTAGATGAAGCAGAGTTTAAGTGCAAGGAGGTTATGCTGAAACTGTACAGGCCTTTGGTTAGGCCACAGCTACAGCATTGTGTTCAGTTCTGCAATCCACATTATAGGAGGGATGTGTTAGCACTGGAAAGGGTGCACAGAAGATTTACCAGGATGGTGCCTGTGCTGGAGAGTTTTAGTTATGAAGAGAACGTGGAGAGATTGGGGTTGCTTTCCTTGGAGCAGAGGAGATTGAAAGAGTGACATGGTTGACATGTATACGATTATGAGGGGCATTAACAAAATAGACAGGAAGGAACATTTCCTCTTGGTGGAGGGATCAATGACTGGAATGGCACAGATTTAAGGTAAGGGGCAGGAGGAAAAATGTTTTCACCTGGACAGTGGTGGAAATCTCAAACTCACTGTCTGTGAGGGTGGTAGAGACAGAAACCCTCATAACATTTAAGAAATATTTAGACACATACTTGTGATGCCAAGGCATACGAGGCAATGGAGCATGTGCTGTAAAATGAAATTAGAATAGTTAGGTACTCAAATTTCACTGGTGTGGATCCAACAAGCCAAAGGGCCTTTTTCTGTGCTGTAGTGTGAGGGCACAAGAGCAGTGGGACCTGGATGCATAAGTACACAGATCATTGAAGATGACAGGACAGGTGGATACAGCACTAAGTAGACTTTATTTATTAATAGAGACAAGCAAAAGGTGTTGAACCCGTTTAAAACACGAGTGAGACCTCACCTGGAGTACAGTTCTGGGCACCACACTTTAGGAAGGGCGCAAACTGATTGGAGAGGCTACAGAAGAGATTTACAAGAATGATTCCAGGTTTGAGAAACTTCAGCTATGAGAACAGATTGAGGGGTTGGGACTATTCTTCCTGGAGAGAAGGCAGCGAAGACAGGATCTGATTGACTTTTCACAATCATGAAAGGATTGGATTGAGTAGAGGATGGCATTATGATGCTCATTTGGAAAGCTGGTGTGGATACAACAGGCTTCATGGCCTCCTTATGCATCATAACATGTCCATGATCTCAGGTCAGGATCAAAAGGCTTTCTATACAGTAAGTAATGATGATCTGAAATGTGCTGGCTCAATGAGCTGTGGAAATAGGTGAACTTTGGACAAATATGTCAAAGCAGAAAATTGCACGTTGAAAGAAGAGGAAAGATTTAAAGGGCTACAATAAAAGATCATGGGAATGGAACTAAATCAGAGATCTCATTTAAAGGTCTGGAACAGGAATGAAGGATATTCCACATAAGTTATGATTCTGTAGCCCCATTGTACATTCTCTTAGGCCTTATATTCATGTCACTATGAACAACTCAAGGAATATACAGTTTTATTTACTGTTTTCTTCCTCTCCTTAACACCACCATCCCACCAACTGTGATCCGCATCAGAAATTCAATAATGACACAAATTAATCGATTACCTCGGGCAAGTTCTGGAGTGGTGATAGCGTACCTTTGTAAGGTGTTGGGCAGATAAGGAGCCATCAGCAATGCTGAGGGTATGTGCGGCCTGCACTGGAACACTCAGGCAGCTTCTCATGTTCAGAGTTTCTGTCGGAGTAGCCATGGAATACATTCCACTCTGAGGTTCAAGGCTCTGCTGCTGTGCTGATGGCCATTTCCCTTTTAACACGGCGTGACAGATATTGTCAATGCGGTTTATGATGACTCGATCCTAAGGGTGTTAAAAGCAGAAAAAGCTTAATTGCAAACGTGAAGGTTGATTGCAAGAAAATGATTTGTTTTTTATCAATTTAAGATTGTTGTTAAGCAGCTAGCTAACAGAAGAACAAATAAATTTGCCCTACAGTCAAGGAAGTACTTTTGAATTGTACTTGTTTTTGTTTATTTTCAAAGGATGTGATTGCCAGCATTTGTTGACCATCCCCAATTGCCCATGAATGAAATGGTTTGTGAGGTTATTTGCAAGGACAACTAAAATTAAACCACATTGCCGTGGATCTGGAGTCACACGGTGGCCATGGAAGGTAAGGGCAGCAAATTTCCTTCCTTATACACAGTGAAGCAGGTGGGTTTTACAATAACAATAGTATGATGGCCATCGTTACAGAGACTAATTTTCAATTCCAGATTTATTCAATGAATTTAAATTCCACCATGAACCAGTGTCCATAGAGCATTAGCCTGGGCATCTGGAATATTAGTGCAGTGTCTTCTACACAGTCAGAGACAGTGCAGCTAATGCGTAGATCGCAACATCTCCAAGACAGCACGAGCATAAATTCCTCAATATATTTTAGGGCTCTGGTTGAGTTCTAAATATTGAACAGATCACGAAGAGGACCTCCACAGCTCTTCGAGGTTCAAAGTTTGGCCATGGCATCTTTCGGTTAACCCAAGAGAGCAGACAGATTTGAAATTTCATGTGAAAGCTGGCCATTCTGACAGTGCAAGTGTGGACTGTCAGTCTAGATTACAGTACAACCCCTATTCCCAGCAGCCTGTTGTCCATCCATGAAGCAGCTGTACCTAGTCTCCAAACTACCTTTGGCCACTCTGCAGAAGAATAGAGTGTTTTCTCTTGAAGCAGCTGAGCGATAGTTGGCTCTCTGATATCCTGAAGGAGGTTGTCCTGGATTTCATCTTGACCCAGGCTGGTAGACGTATTACTTTCCTCATCAAAATTCTTCAATGCGATAGCTGAGAAGATCAACATTCTTGTTGTAATAATGGTAGGGATGTATAATTTTAGCTTTTTTATAATCACAGTTTAGTAAGCTAGAGGTTTCACTTTCAAACCTCATCGTGGCAAGTTTCAATTTTGTCAATTGCTCAACTATCACTAAGAACCAACAATTTTACCAATGTTTTTCAGGGAAATGACTGATAAATTACCGTGTTTTCAATTTAATTTTAATGTCATTATGGTAACTAGAGACAGATATGCTGCATTGCTAGTGCTACCCAAATCCCATAAACAATATTTTTAATAAATACCTCACACATTGAAGGGCTTCAAAAGTGTTCCAATGACACTTTTTATCTGCTTTAAGTGCAGGGAAACATGACATTGATAGAACTGTTCAGGATTAACGATTGGGACACTGGTCAGAAACAGACTGTATTACTATGTTGTCAAAAGATAATGTACCATACAAAATAAGGAAGGAAGGATAATATATTAGCATGGATAGAGGATTAGTTGATTGTCAAGAAACAGAGTAGGGATAAATTGAGCATTTTAAAATTGATAGTCTGTAATTGGTGAAATGTCACAAGGGTCAGTGCTGGGGCTTCAGCTTTCATAAAATACATTAATGAATTAGACTTGGAAAAAGAGAAGAATATATCTACATTTGCTGACAATCTATAGTTAGGTGATAAGCTGTGAGAAAGACATGAAAGAGGTGATGTGAGAGTGGCGACAAGGTGACAGGTGGAATATAATGTGGGGAAAAGTAAGGTTATCAACTCGAAGTATAGAAAAAAAAGAATATGTTTGAAAACATACGAAATTTGAAAATGTTGATATTGAGAACCTTTGGCGAACTCATCCAAAGAATACAGGAAGTTAGTATGTAAGGGTACACAGCATGCAATTAGGAAGGCAAATAGCATGTTAGCCTTTATTGCAAGATGATTAGAGTGCAAGAATACACAAGTCTTGCCACAATTGTTCAGTCTATCTGGACTCCTTATTTAAAAATGGATACACTTGCATCAGAGACAGTAGAGTGAAGTATCTAACCACCACCCCTTGAAGGACCCCTACTAGAAGGACAAGGGCAGCAGATACATGGGATCACCATCACTTTCAGATTCTCTCCCACTCCCCCGCACCACCAAGCTATTAGATTACATTACAGTGTGGAAACAGGCCCTTCAGCCCAACAAGTCCACACCGACCCGCCGAAGCGCAACCAACCCATACCCCCACATTTACCCCTTACCTAACACTACGGGCAATTTAGCATGGCCAATTCACCTAACCTGCACATCTTTGGACTGTGGGAGGAAACCGGAGCACCCGGAGGAAACCCACGCAGACACGGGGAGAACGTGCAAACTCCACACAGTCAGTCGCCTGAGGCGGGAATTGAACCCGGGTCTCTAGCGCTGTGAGGCAGCAGTGCTAACCACTGTGCCACCGTGCCGCCCTTACTTCAATGTCACTGGGTCAAAGATCCTGGAATTCCTTCCCTAAGGGGATTGTGGGTCTACCCATAGCAGGTGACTACAGTGGTTCAAGAAAACACCTCACCACCACCTTCTCAAGGGCAACTAGGGACAGGCAATAAATGCTGGCCCAGCCAGCAATGCCCACATCCCAGATATGAGATGAGAAGGTTGTCCTACGATAAAAAGCTGAGCGAATTTAATCTCTCTCTTCTGGGGGTTAGAGAAATGAGAAGTGATCTTATTGAAACATTCAAGATTCTGAAGGGGCTTGGCAAGGTAGGCACTGAGGGATCTTTTCCCCTAGCTGGACAATTAAAAAAGAAGCCAGTTATTTAGGACTAAGACGTGAAGAAATTTATTCACCCGGAAGACTGCAAGTCTTTGGAACTGTCTAGCCGGAGAATAGTGGATGCACCATCATTGAGAATATATTCACATAAGCAGGAAGGGAAATTGAGACCAGAAATCAAAATTATGGTATTGAAAATTGGAGCGGGTTCAGGGCGCTGCCAGGCTGACCTCTAAAGTTCCCTGTATTTTTGGGATTTAACTTAAAGGAACATGGATAATACAGGATTAAATGCATGAATTTTTGGACAGAGTGCAGGGAAAACATTTTTGCTTGCAGTGACTGGCAGGATATGGAATTCACTGCAAAAGTTTGTGATAGTACAGAAATCACATCAATATTTACAGATGGATAACGCAGAGTATAAAGTGATACAGGATCAGCTCAGGCGCGTGGGATTTAATGCAGCTCAAGTGGAAGATAGCAACTGTTTTGGCTGCGTAAGTTCGAAGTAATTCAATGCAATGCGTTGGGTTTCAGATAGACAGGCCAAAGGTTTTCTCTTGATATTAATTGGAGGAGAAATGTAGGTCTGGACTTGTCATGTTTCTGCAGGAATGTCAACTTTTCCTTAAACAGTCAAAATGTTAGCTCAAAATTTCTAAGTCAATGTGTCTCCACACCTCTTGACAGATGCTTTGGCTAAAAATCCCCCTTACTAACCAAGAGTCTACCCCATTCTTAAATACACTCAATGACTTGGCCTCCACAGCCTTCTGCAGCAATGTGCTCCACAGATTAACCACCTTCTGGGTGAAGATTAGACTACATTACAGTGTGGAAATAGGCCCTTCAGCCCAACAAGTCCACACCGACCCGCCGAAGCGTAACCCACCAATATCCCTCCATTTACCCCTTACCTAACACTACGGGCAATTTAGCATGGCCAATTCACCTAACCTGCACATCTTTGGACTGTGGGAGGAATCCGGAGCACCCGGAGGAAACCCATGCAGACACGGGGAGAATGTGCAAACTCCACACAGTCAGTCGCACTGATGTGTTGGGCCCTTCCATCATTTTAGAAGGGGGTATTTGTGGAACTCCTCCTCTAATGAATTGTTTAACTATCCACCACGATTCACAACTGGACGTGGCAGAAGTACAGTGCTTAGCTCTATTCATCACTTGCTGCTTCTGCTGCCTGGCATGCTAACAGTCCTGTTTGGTAACTTCACCAGGTTGGTTTCTTATTTTTAGGAATGCCTGATGCTTCTCCTCTCACAGGTCACCATATATTTTCCAGACTCTCACCTAATCTGTGCAATTTGCTCTCACAATGTAAGCCTTTTAGCTCCAAATATTTCTTTTAAACATGCCTTTCTATCCCCATGTTCAGGATGAAGCACAGCTGTGATGGCTTTCATGGTTAACAGGTTGAAAACACAAGCTAAATGTTCACTGGTGCAATCTCCAGACTTTTAAGGATTTGATTATTAAAGAACAGTATAAGGTAAAGGTAAATTTAAGAGACGCTCCCCCATGCAGTTTGTGCTTTAAGGATCCCTGATACATGCGGGTTTGCAGAAACATTTAAGAAAAATGAATACCAACCACCTTCAGGTTGCGAGCTATCTTCCTCAGATTTCTCTTCCGTTTCGCATGGACTGTCATGTTCCTTGATGCAGTCCTCCAGGAGATGTCTGAAGGTCACCTCCTGCTTTATGGGGGCCACATCTACTTGATCTGATGGTGACCCTGGTGCACCATCCACTACCTTCACAATGGAATGGGCTGGTCTGAAGGACTGAAGACCACTGGGCAGACATTTCACACCAACTGTCTCAAATGGTACATCATCTGATTCAGGATGTACATTGGTCACGTTTCCAGCTTCCTTTGTTGAGCTGTTCTCATTCACAGCTACAGCTTGGTGTTCACAGCCTGGCACAGCTTCCATCAGCTTCAAATCATCAGAGACATCTGAATGTTTGGGCGTTGCAGGTGGGGAGTTTGGGTCAGACAGTTGGTTGATTTCAACTTGTGGTTTGTCTAGGCCATTTGCAGCAGTCTGCATATGACCCATGGCTAGATACTTAGCCTGCATGTCATAGGTATGTTCAATCATTACATTCTCACGATCAATTATCTCTGTTGACTGCTTATCTTCTGAACATCCATTTTCAGCTTGAAGCATCTCGCACTGTTTAAGGTCATGTTTTGCAATCACACCAAGTACTGTGTCTTTCACAGGTTCTGTTCCAGCCACACTACACACAGGTGCTACTACACTGTCTGCCATCTTCTCAGATATAGTTTGCAATTCCAATATACCATTGGATTTCACCTGCAAAAAGTTCAGACAGTTTATTCTAGTTTGGTTGGTATCACCACACACAGCCTGCAAGTTTTCCATTGGAGAACTGCACTTAAGGATAGGATTTTGCAAACTATCCCCCCCATTGTTGTCACTGCAGTTTCCACCAAACTCTCTTGTTCCTTTCGACTCCATGTGTGAATCTGGCACACTAAAAAATCCAGCCTGAATGCAACTGGTAGCCCCCCATTCATTCCTTGCAGCCACTGGGTCAGGTGGCCTTGCTTTAGCTTGGGTAGCATCACACCTCCTTGTGGAATCAGCAGCATCCTCTTCATTCTTCACTTCCAAGCAAACAGCGAGTGCTCCTGCTTCCGGGCTCGGCTCTTCTAAAGCCTCTTCCATCTTCTCTTGCTCCATATCCATCTGCTCAATATTGTCTTTCTCTCCTAGAGTCAGTACAGTGGATGCAGGGGATGCAGATTGGCTGAGGTTGAGTGAGGATTGGCTGTAAGGTGCTGGGACATTCTGGAAGTAACTGCTTCCATTCTGCACATAGTTCCTGTGGGCCTCACGGAAAGAAAGTTGAGGGTCATTAAGGATATAGTAGTCTGTCCGACTGAGGCCATGTTTGGCAGCACCAATCAGCAGGTCGCGGTCATGTTTGGCACATTCCCACCACACTGGCAAGTACAGACTAGGGCGGCACAGTTTCAACCGTTCATTCAGTTGTGGGCTCCGGAGTACCTGCTCCCGAACTTTCCGCAACAGCTCAATCCGGTACAGAGTCCTTGAAGCACGTTCTTCTGTGATGGGCTCAACAAAAATGCTGGGGTCTGAAGGCTCTGAAACAATAAAAGAAATGGGCCGTTAGGTACTCGTGCTTTGTAAATTCACTGCTCTAGGTTGCCCCCATGTATAAGAGACAAACTTGGGCTGAAACAGTCTTCAGATGTAGGTTTGCTCACTGAGCTGGAAGGTTCAGTTTCAGATGTTTTGTCACCATACTAGGTAACATCTTCAGAGAGCCTCCAGATAAAGCACTGGTGGCATGGTCCGCTTTCCATTTGTGTGTTTATGTTTCCTTGGGTTGGTGATGTCATTTCTTGTGATTACATCATTCCCCACTGTGATGTCATTTTCTGTTCTTTTTCTCAGGGGTAAATCGGGTCCAACTAAATGTGTTTGTTGATAGAGTTCCGGTTGGAATGCCATGGTTCTAGGAATTTTCGTGCATATCTCTGTTTGGCTTGTTCTAGGATGGATGTGCTGTCCCAGTCAAAGTGGTGTCCTTCCTCATCCGTATGTGAGGATACTAGTGAGAGAGGGTCATGTTTTTTTTTGTGGCTGGTTGATGTTCATGTATCCTGGTGGCTAGTTTTCTGCCTGTTTGTCCAATGTAGTGTTTGTTACAGTCCTTGCAAGGTTTCTAGAATTCCTAGAAGCACGGCATTCCAACTGGAACTCTTATCAACAAACACATTGACTTGGATCCTATTTATCACCCGCTGAGAAAAAGAACAGGAAATGACATCTCCAACAAGAAATGACATCACCAACACAAGGAAACCTAAACATATAAATGGAAAGCAGGCCATACCACTTGTGCTTCATCTGGAGGCTCACTGGATGTTACCGAGTACGGTGACAAAAGGTCTGAAAACAAACCTTCCAGCTCAGCAAGCAAACCTAAATCCAGAACCTCAACCTGAGCTACAAATCTTCTCAAAATGCGCCAACAGTCTTCAGACTTAATTTGGAAGCAACAGAAGAACTGGGCGGAATAGGTCATTAGAGCTTTCAAGCCTGTTTCACCATTCAATAAGATTGTGCTGATCGGATCATGGCCTTCAATCCATAAATTATAACCCTCAATTCTTTTGACAATCAAAATTCAGCTTTGAATTTCTTTAATTATGCAGTCATCACTACTCTGAGGATGGGAATTCCACAGAGAAGAAATTCCGATTCTTTTCCATCAATTATAGGAGACACTTTAATTTTAAACGGAGTCTTTAGTTCTGGATTCCTTCAAGTGGAAACATTCTTTCAGCATCTACATTGTCATGGGCCATCAGAATCTTAGGTTTGTCAATAAGATTATCACTCATTCGTTTCAACTCTAATGAATACAGGACAAACCTGTGCAAATTTTATTCATAAAGTAGACCCCTCATCCCAGGTATCAGTTGAATGAATGTTCTCTGAATATTTTAAAAACGTATTCATTCACAGGATGAAGGTGTCACGGGCCATGCCAGCATTTGTTGCCCGTCCCTAAACGTCCAGACTGCAGATAAGAGTCTATGGGTCTGGAGTCACATGTAGGCTGGATCAGGTAAGGATGGCAGCTTCCTTCTCTCAAGGACAATAGTGAACCAGACAGGTTTTCCTGATGAAAGGTTTTTGCCTGAAAAGTTGATTTTCCTGCTCCTTAGATGCTGCCTGACCTGCTGTGCTTTTCCAGCACCACTCTAATCTAGACTCTGATCTCCAGCATTTGCAGTCCTCACTTTTGCATAGGTTCTCCCAGCAATCAGCGATGCTTACATGGTCATCACTGGACTCCTAATTCAGAATTTTATTGAATTCCACCATCTGCCCCAGCAGGATTTGAATGTGGGGAGTGAGAACATTCCCTGGGTCTCTGGATTAACAGTCCAGTGATAATACCACGAGGCCATTGCCTACCCTATTACTTCCAATGCAGGAAGGGACAGAAGTTACAGGTCCCAGTTCTGCTCCTGGTCAAGGCCCAAATCGGAGTACAGGGCTCCACCCTGACCTGAGCCCATCCAGTCCAAGGACTATACTCCTTGGAAAGGCAAACGGCAAAAGCCAAAAGGAGTTTTGACACAGGTTTTCAAAATCATGAGTGGCTGGATAGAGTAGATAGGGAGAAGCTGCCTCTGCTCATGAAAGGAAGAGATATACAATGAGAAGACGTAGTTTGAAAGTGAGTGCATGGAATGCATTGTCTGGAAATGTAGTAGGGGAAGGAGGTTCAATTAAGGCAGTCAAGAGGGCATTAGATGTTTTTTTTAATGGAAACAGGTTGAAAGGTGAATGGGGAAAAGGCAGGAGATTGGCACTAGGAGATGATGTGCACTTGAAGAGCTGGAGAAGACATGATGAGCTAAGTGGTCTCATTCTGGAGCTTGACAACTCTGTGACACCCGATCCCCTGTACTGCAACATTCTGCCGTCTCTCTCCATTTAAATCATGTTCTGCTTTTCTATTCTTCATGTGCAAGTAGACAGCCTCTCAGTTTCCCACATTACACTCCATCTGCCAAGTGATGCATTTAGGCAAGACTAATTCTAGAGCGAATTATACAATGAATGGAAGAGTCTTGGGAAAAGTCGATGGTCAAAGAGATTAGATTAGATTTTTGATTAGATTACTTACAAGTCCACACCGACCCGCCGAAGCGCAACCCACCCATACCCCTACATTTACCCCTTACCTAACACTACGGGCAATTTAGCATGGCCAATTCACCTGACCTGCACATCTTTGGACTGTGGGAGGAAACCGGAGCACCCGGAGGAAACCCACACAGACACGGGAAGAACGTGCAAACTCCACACAGTCAGTCGCCTGAGGCGGGAATTGAACCCGGGTCTCTGGCGCTGTGAGGCAGCAGTGCTAACCACTGTGCCACCGTGCCGCCCAAAATCTGGAGATCTGGGAGTGCAGGTCCATTGTACCCTGAAGGTTGCTGCACAGGTGGATAGAATGGTCAAGAAGGCATATAGTATGCTTACCTTCATTGGACAGGGTATTGAGTAAAAGAGCTGGCAAGTCATGTTAAAATTGTACAAGACATTGGTTCGGCTGCATTTAGAATATTAAAATTGTCCAAGACATTGGTTCGGCCACATTTAGAATGCTGTGTACAGTTCTGTCCCACATTACCAAAAGGATGTGGACGCTTTGGAGAGGGTGCAGAGAAGGTTTACGAGGATGTTGCCTGGTATGGAAGGTGCTAGCAATGAAGAGAGGTTGAGTAGGTTAGGTTTGGTTTCATTAGAAAAAAGGAGATTGGGTGGGGACCGGATTGAGATTTACAAAATCATGAAAGGTATAGACAGGGTGGATAGAGACAAGCTTTTTCCCAGGGTAAAGGATTCAATAATGAGAGGTCATGCTTTCAAGGTGAGAGGTGGAAAGTTTAAGGGAATACACGCGGCAAGTACTTCACACAGAGGGTGGTGGGCATCTGGAACGTGTTGCCAGCAGAGCGGTAGAGGCAGGTACAGTAGATTCATTTAAAATGTATCGGGACAGATGCATGAGTATGTGGGGGGCAGAGGGATACAGATGCTTAGGAAGTGGGCAATAGGTTTAGACAGTAGATTTGGATCGGCTCAGGCTTGGAGGACCAAATGGACTGTTCCTGGGCTGTAAATTTTCTTTGTTCTCTTTGATTTCTGGCTCACTTAATCTATGTCTCTTTGCAAACTCAATGTCCTCCTCACAACTTGCTTTCTAACTGTATTGTCAACAAAAGTGACTACAATGCATTCAGTACCCTCATCCAAGTAATTAATAAAGGGACAGTTCACTGACAAAGTCAAGAGTGTGGTGTTGGAAAATTCCTGACGAAGGGCTCCTGCCTGAAACATCGATTCCCCTGCACCCCGGATGCTGCCTGAGCTCCTGTGTTTTTCCAGCACCACACTCTCGACTCTGATCTTTAGCATCTGCCGTCCTCATTTTCTCCTCGTTCATTGAAAAAGCAAAGGGAATAGGTACAAGCAAAATAACTAGATTCTGCAGATTTGGAATCAAAATAGAAAGTGCTGGAAAACCTCAGCAGGTCTGGTAACATCTGTGGAAAGAGAGGA
Organism: Chiloscyllium plagiosum; assembly: GCF_004010195.1. NCBI lineage: Eukaryota > Metazoa > Chordata > Chondrichthyes > Orectolobiformes > Hemiscylliidae > Chiloscyllium > Chiloscyllium plagiosum. The sequence goes on along the minus strand of NC_057729.1, from coordinate 60,019,363 downwards.
ACTGAATTAATGTCCCAAGTCCAATATTTGCACCAATTCAGTATAACTAAGAACCCAGAGACATTAGAAACTGAGCTGCAACTGCCTACCAAATCACCCATCCAGTGCAAAGTCTGGGGATCCAAATGTTTAATGGGGCTGTAACAGAAAAGAGACTATGGAAAAACACAAACCTTCCACACAGAGCTCAGCTTCTCACTCGGATGTGGATTAGAGTCCACCTGCTTTTAAAGATGAAATTTCTCTCCACCCCCTCAGGTTTTCCCTCTAAAGCATTAACTCATGGTAAGTTATGATCCACTCTCTCCATGAGACTATCCTCCATCCACTTGCAAAACTGAACAGCCTACTGGACAGGCTGACGAGTGCGGATAACCCCATATCTACCAGTTCACTTTTGAGAAAGAAGCACTTGATAATGATTGGAAACAAGATCTACAACTGACTTATCATCTACACTCGCCAATAATGGTCAACGGTAGATCTCTATCACTACTCCAACTGACATCAGACAACTCAACACAGGGTAGAAAGGAAACAAAGTTCCTGAGAAATCCAGCAGATCTGGCAGTGCCTGTGGAGAGAGGAGCAGGAGATAATGTTTCAAGTCCCGTCTCTCTCTCACTCTCTCTCCTTCAGAACTCATGGTATTTCAAATGATGGGCTTGAAACATTTCTCTCTCCTAAAGTGCTGCCAGGCCTGCTGAGTTTCTAAATCATTGTTTTTATTTCAGGTCTGTAGCATCTGCAGTATTTTGCTTCTATTAGTGGAAGAAAGGAACATGGGCGCCTTCCCTTTTGCATCAATGTAACTGGCTGCATGACCTAGCACCATGAACTGACTGAAATGTGACACCATGGAACAGAACTCACCTTCTTTCCTCAGAGGCAAACGGCACACGCTCCGGCACATAGCCATAAAGCTTCGAAAATACCTTTCCAGGCTCCCATCTGTTTTCCTTTCTAACCTGGCAAAGCTGCGAAACTGGTTCCAGTTAAACTGTTTCCGGTCAGGATCATACACCACGCCAAATGTCGAAACCACACGATAGAAATCTGTCTGCTCCCTCCTTGTCCAGCTAAACGGGAACAAGAAATGCAAGTTGATAATTCTGGACAAGAGCAAGAAGCACCCCACTTTGCAATTACCAAATGAGGGCAGAATGGGACAAAGTAGATGCATCTGATTCTGAATGACCTCCTTTAGTCCTGTAAATGATCTGAATGAGAAAAGTGAATGCACTATTGCCAAGTTTGTGGATATCACAGAGATAGGTGGGAAGGTAAGGGATGACAAAGAGCCTGTAATGGGATATAGACAGGATGAGGAGTGGGCAATAACTTGGTACAGGGAATACAATGTGGGCAAATAGGAGGTTGTGGACTTTGGCAGGAAGAATAGAGGAGCTGAATATTATTTAAATGGAGAACGGTTATAAAAAAGACACAACAGAGATTTGGAAGCTACAGCAGAGAGATTCTTCGAACTTTTGACAGGATAGATGTGAAAAGATTGTTTCCTCTTATGGGACAGTCTAGGACCAGAGGGCATCATCTCAGAGTAAGAAGTTGCCCAATTAGACAAATGAGGAATTTCTTCTGAAGTTCGGAATCTGTGGAATTCTTTATCACATGGGGCTGTAGAGACTGAGCCATCCGTTACATTCAAGGTTGAGATAGAAAGATTTTTAATCAGTAAGAGAATCAAGGTTAAGAGGAAAAGAAAGTGCAGTTGTGGAATATCAGATCAGCCATGATCTGATTGGATGGCAGAGTAGATTCAATGGGTTAAATGACCTAATTCTGTTCTTAGGTCGTAGTCCTTATGTAAAACCTTCTGTGGTTATCACTTACTGAATGGATTAGCACATCAGAATATCTTTAAAGGAGTCAGTTATTGCAGTAAGGAGGGACAATATCTTGGAAGGGTCATCAAGTGAGGCTTTGTAGATTCAAGTTAGGAATAAAAAAGGTGCAATCACACTGTTAGGAGTGTATTATAAGCCTCCAAACAGTCAGCAGGGAAGGGAGAAGCAGGTATGTACTAAATTTACCAAGGTGTATAAAACCAATAACAGGGTGATGATATTAGGGGATTTCAACTTCCCTAGTATTAACTCGCATAGTCATAGTGTAAATGGTTTGCTGGGGACAGATTTCTTGAAATGTATTAAAGAAAGCTTTTTCTATCAACATGTAGATGGTCCAGCATGGGACAGTGCAGTACTGAGAGTGAAGCCAGAAAGGAGTTTGATGTGAAATGACAGAGGCTGAGCATTTTACTGAAAAAACCCACAAAACTTTGAAGTTTTAAGTTTTGTTAAGGAAAAGAAAAAGATGGCCTGTAAAAAAAGGAGTTTTTGGATTGGTGAGGAAGACAGATTTTGTTAAAATAAGGTAGGATCTGGCCAAAGTAGACTGTGAACAGCTGAGGGTAAATCCACAGCAGAACAGTGGGAGGTATTCAAAAATGTATTAGAGAGAGTACAGTTCCAATATGTTCCCTTTTGGGTGAAATGTAGCAACAAGCAGCCCAGGACTGGATAAAATGGAAAAGGAGGGTCACATAACAGATAGAAAAGGAGCAAATCAACAAGGGTCCTCATGAAGTATAGAATGGAGAGGGGAAACTTAAAGCAATTAGGGAAGCAAAGGAGGGTCATGAAATGAACATTAGCGGGTAAAACTAAGGAGAATCACAAGATATTTCACAAGAGTATCCAAGTATTGAGGATAACCAGGGAAGGAGTAGGGCCAATTAGCAACCAAGGGGGAAATCTGTAGTGGAGCCAAAGTTCAATTGACAGTGTTAAAGAAGGACTTCACACCTATCTTCAGTTTGGAAAAGGGGAATGTAGTTACAGAATTCAGGCAGAGGGACTGTGAGACTCCCAAGAGGTTTGACATTGGGAATGAAGTAGTACTGGAGGATTTTGCATGGTTAAAAGTGGGTAAATCTCCAGGTCTGGATTAGCAGTACCCCTGGCTGCTGTGGGAGACGAGGGAGGAAATCACTGGGGTCATGAACCAAATTATAATTCCTCTTTGGCTACAGGGGAGGAGCCAGGTGACTGGAGGACAGCTAATGTGGTTCCACTTTTCAAGAAGGGAGGCAGAGATAAACGTGGAATTACAGGCCAGTGAATCTCACATCAGTGGTAAGGAAACTACTTGAGAAAGTATTGAAAGAAAGGATTCATCTCCATACAGAGAGGCAAGGTTTGATCGGGGACAGTTAACATGGCTTTCTCAGAGGGAGGTCACACCTAACAAATCTGGTTCAATCCGTCATGGAGGTGACCCGATGTGTAAATGATGTAGTTTATATAGATTTCAGCAAAGCCTTTGACAAGGTCCCACATGGGCGACTGATAAAGAAGGTAAAAGCACATGTGATCCAGGGTAACTTGACAGGATGCATCCAAAATTGGTTTAGTGACAGGACACAGAGGGTGGTGGGAGAAGGCTGCGTGTGTGATTAGAGGCGTGTGCCATACCACAGGAATCAATGCTAGGTCTCTTATTGTTTGTGACCGACATAAACAATGATGATGAGAAAATGCGGGGGACAGTCAAAAATAGGTTTGTGGATGACATGAAGATTGGCTGGGTGGTTGGTAATGAGGAAGAAGGTCTTAAGTTACAGGAAGATGTAAATGGATTGATGAGATGGGCAGATGGAATTTAACCTTGAAAAGTGTAAGATAATGCATTTTGGTAGAAGTAATAAGACAAGGTAGTACTCAAGGAATGGCAAGACACTAGGAAGCTCAGTGGAAACAAATGATTTTGGGGTGTTTGTCCACAGACTCCTGGAAGTAGCAGAGAAAGTTAATAGGGCAGTTAAAGCAACATAGGATACACTTGCCCTTAACTGTCAAGGCATACATTATAAGAGCAAGGAGGTTATGCTGGAGCTGTATAGGACTTTGGTTTGGTCTCAGCTAGATAAGTGTGTGCAGTTCTGCTGTGGGAGACAAGGGAGGAAATCACTGGGGTCATGAACCAAATTATAATTCCTCTTTGGCTACAGGGGAGGAGCCAGTGACTGGAGGACAGCTAATGTGGTTCCACTTTTCAAGAAGGGAGGCAGAGATAAACGTGGAATTACAGGCCAGTGAATCTCACATCAGTGGTAAGGAAATTACTTGAGGAAGGATATAATTGCATTGCAGCAGGTGCAGAGGAGATTCACAGGTCTTGCGAAGGAGCATTTCAGCTAAAAAGAGATTGGATAAGCTCGGGTTGTTTTCCAGAACACACAAGATTAATGGGAGGGCCTGATTGAGGTGTGTAAGATTATAAGGGGTATAGACAGACTGGATAGATAGCAGCTGTTCCTCTTAGTTGAAAGGTCAGTATTATGGGGACACTTAAGATGGAAAGCAGGAGTCTTAGAGGGAATTTGATGAACTACTTTTTCACCAGAGTGGTGAGGGTCTGGAATGCACTGTCTGGGAGAGTATTTGAGGCAGGTAACCTTACAATGTTTTAAAATTACTCGGATGAGCACTTGAAATGTCACAACAATCAAATCAGTAGGTCAAGTGTTGGAATATAGGACTAGTGTAGATTTCGTGTAGTTTGATGGCTCTTCTGCCCTCGATGTTTCTAAGAAAGACCAGTGAAAACAGGGGAGAAAATGGCTTCTCCAAATCCCAATATTCCACACTAAATCAGTGTAAATATCCCTCTAAGTATAGTTCCTACAACAGCAGCAGATCCAGAAATAATTTCACTACTTCTGGTAGAAAGTGTGTTTTTTAAAAATTTTGATTTTATATATAAAAAAAATTAAGGTATTCAAGTGACTTTGTAAACCGCAATATAAGGGATGAAGCAAACAGTGCACAATTACCCAATAAAGGTTGTACCTTAGTGAAAGCAGGGGTCAGTTGATTCTGGGATGCTGCTTGTGGTGCTAACAGTGTTCGATTTTACGGACAAATCATAATCTTGGTAAATAATTCATAAATAGTCAGAAAACATGAGACTGAAAAAAGAAGCATTTTGTCAAAATTTTTCATCTTGCACTTATCAGAGCATTTCACAAGGAAACCAATTCAAAGAGAAAACAAACATTTATATTGCGTGAGTGGAGAGTACTATCAGTCGGCAAATGATGAGCAAAGAGAAAAATTGTGCTGACAACCAATTTAGATTGGGCTCGCGTTGCAGCGTTCTTTCATCTCCTGGAAACTAAACATATTAGTAGACAGGGCTCTGTTCTTTGCAGACAGAAAGAACACTTACATACACAGCATCTATTTCAACTCAAAAAAAATGGTGACACTTATGAGCTAGTTGATTTCTCAGGATAATGCCTTGATTAAACAGTGTCAATGGGACTCATTTAAAATTTAAACAAAGCTTGGCAGTTAAATGTCAAGGAACATTAAACAGGTACATTCTCCAAGGCTAAGACTCTGACCAGAATTTAGATCAAAGTGGTGCTGGAAAAGCACAGCAGGTCACTAGCATCCGAGGAGCAGGAAAATTGACGTTTCGGGAATAGAGGCAGGAAGCCTCCAGGGTGGAGAGATAATTGAGGCAGGGGAGAGCTGGGGAGAAGGTAGCAAAGAGTACAATACGTGAATGGGGGTGGGGATTGAGGTGATCGGTCAGAGAGGAGGG
>NC_057729.1:60010775-60013723 GCF_004010195.1 Chiloscyllium plagiosum | reverse complement strand
GGCAGGTAGGACAGATTATGAGGACAGTGCTGAGCTGGAAGGTTGGAACTGGGGTAAGGTGAGGGGAGGGGAAATGAGGAAACTGGTGAAGTCCACTGGAGAGTCCAACACACTCCTTTGACGCAGTACAAATGTTGGTCTTTTCTTGAACTCATTCTTGTGAAATGTCTTCTTGAATGCAAAATGAAAGTTTCAGTAAAATGTGCCTTTGGCAACTATACATAAGGAATCATCTGTGTTTTTAAAATCCACAACTGTTTACCGTTGTTGGATATCCATGGTAACAATATCCATTTCTGGTACTCTTCCCCAGATCTCGTCCTGTGGATACCAACGACGCCGGTTATTGCGAGCTAAAGATTCCATCCTCACCATCTCTTTGCGATTGCAGCGCTGGTAAGCTGTTATGAGACGTCGGAGCCGAGCGGTCAGCACTGAAGCAACTGGCCATTGTGGGCGGTCAATGTCCATACCATCCTGGGCTTCATCGGAAAGAAACCATTGGAGATAATGAGTTAGCTAATGTGGAGCAGAAAATCCAGGTAATTACAATCCTGATGTTTCAGAGAAACACACAGGTTAACATTTTGAGCATACAATCTCAAAAGTGCAAAAGAGGCCATTCAGCCAATCACACCTGTGCTGGCAATTCAGTTTAGTTCCATACCTCAGTTATCAGAATTACTCGTCTTAAAGCTAAATGTTAAACATGTTGCTCCAATACTGAGGATAATTAGAGACCACAGAAAGGAACTGCAAAATACTGGCACAGAAAGAAAGCTGTATAGAGCAGAAACTGGCAAAATGTCAACCTACAATGAAGGAGATTTTCCCAAAGATATTTTTAATTGCAAGTTTAAGATTAGATTAGATTAGATTCCCTACATCATGAAACAGGCCCTTCAGCCAACAAGTCCACACTGACCCTCCGAAGAGTAAACCACCCAGACCTGTTTGCCTCCCTATATTTACCCCTGACTAATGCACCTAACACTTGGGGCAATTTAACATGGCCAATTCACCTGAGCTGCACATCTCTGGACTGTGGGAGAAAACCGGAGCATCCGAAGGAAACCCACGCAGACACAGGGAGAATGTGCAAACTCCACACAGTCGAGATGCCATCCACTTTAAGAGGGAGATTTGATCCATATATGAGGGAGATGGGAACAGGAGGATATGGAGGCAAAGTAAGTAGTGATAAGTTATGATGTTGAGAGTTATGTGGGCACACCACAGATCAAATGTAAGAAGGTAAGAAGGGAATGGGTGACCAGCACGCAGTCAGAGTGAGTCAGGCAGGGAGAGTAGGAAACCCCTGGGGTCCTATTCTCAAATTGCTTTTCCATTTTGGAAGCTGATGAGAGCACTGCTTCCTCAAGGGAGAGCAGTCTGAGCCAAGCTTCTGGCAGCCTGACTTATACAGGAGGGGAGTAAGAAGAAAGCAGGAGTGACAGTGATGGGGTTCCACGGGTTAGGGGAACAGACCGGCCTTTCTGCAGCTACAGACATAACTCCAGGATAGTGCAATGTCTCTCTCTCGTGCCAGGGACAGGGAGGTTACTTAGCATATTCAAGGCATCCTGTAGGGGAGGGTGCTAAGATAAAGGTTGTGGCACACACTGGTACCAACAGTATAGGCAGAATGAGGTCCTTACATTGAGAATTCCAAGAGCAAGACAGTTGCCTAAAGAGCAGGACCTCAAAGGTTGTAATCTCTGGATTACTTCCAGTGTCACGGGGCGAGCATATACTGAAATAATTTGGCAGATGAACACGTGGCTCAAGAGCTGTTACAGGAGGGAGAGGTTTAGATTCCTGGATCACTGGGACTGTTCCTGGAGAAGGTGGGATCTAGAGAAGCAGGATGGTCTGCACCTGAACCAGAATGGGACCAACATCCTTTCAGGTGGGTTTGCTGCTGCTATTGGGAGGAATTTAATGTAGTTCAGGAGGTGGAGGTGACAGTCTGTTAGGGCAATATGGACACATCATACTTTAGTAAAGTAACCAAGGCAGTGAGTTCAGCCACGTTGGGTTTCAAAGGAGTATGGCGAGGCTGGATGGACTCTATTTTAACGCGAGGAGTATTGAGTTAAAAGCTAGGATTAACACATGGAGGGCCAGGACTGGGAACTCAACAATCCAGGGCATAGGGTTATCAGGCAGGACAGGGGAGGGTGTAAAAGAGGTGGTCGTGTTGCATTATTAATTAAGGAATCAGTTAATGCAATAAGAACGGATGATGTACCATCATGTTTATATTTTGAAATAAAGCCTGGAAACTCCATGGCACCCAAGTTCTGGTATCTTCGAAGGGTCATCAAATGGGGCTGTGTGGACAGAGTTTAGGAATATAAAGACAGCAGTCACACAGCTAGGAGTGCCCAAACAGTCAACAAGCAATAGAGCAGGTATATAGACAATTCTCTGGGGTATGCGAAAACAATAAGAGGGCAATTATATTAGTGGACTTCATTACCTGGTATACTCATAGTGTGAAGGGTTTAGAGGGGGCTGATATTTTAAAACGTATTTAGGAGACCTTTTTCTATCAACATGTCGATGGTCCAACAAGGGATGGTACAGTGCAGGACGTAATTGTAGGAAATGAAGTCACATTTTCAAGGAGAGAGTAGGAGAGAATTTTAGGGATAAAACATAGAATCATAGAGATGTACAGCATGGAAACAGACTCTTCGGTCCAACCCGTCCATACCCACCAGATACCCCAACCCAACCTCGTCCCACCTGCCAGCACCCGGCCCAAACCCTTCCTATTCATATACCCATCCAAATGTCTTTTAAATGTTGCAATTGTACCAGCCTCCACCACTTCCTCTGGCAGCTCATTCCATACACATATCACCCTCTGTGTGAAAAAGTTGTCCCTTAGGTCTCTTTTATATCTTTCCCCTCTCACCCTAAACCTATGCCCTCTAGTTCTG
>NC_057729.1:59990453-60010708 GCF_004010195.1 Chiloscyllium plagiosum | reverse complement strand
CAGAAATGCACGCAATATTCCAACAGTGGCCTAACCAATGTCCTATACAGCCCCAACATGACCTCCCAACTCCTGTACTCAATACTCTGACCAATAAAGGAAAGCATACCAAACGCCTTCTTCACTATCCTATCTACCTGTGACTCCACTTTCAAGAAACCATGAACCTGCCCTCCAAGGTCTCTTTGTTCAGAGACTCCCTAGAACCTTACCATTAAGTGTATAAGTCCTGCTAAGATTTGCTTTCCCAAAATGCAGTCATTTTGGGAAAGTATTTATCTGAATTCAACTCCATCTGCCACTTCTCAGCCCATTAGATCAAGATCCTGTTGTAATCTGAGGTAACCCTCCACTACACTTCCAAATTTGGTGTCATCTACAAACTTACTAACTATACCTCTTATGCTCGCATCCAAATCATTTATGTAAATGACAAAAAGTCGAGGACCCAGCACTGATCCTTGTGGCACTCCACTGGTCACAGGCCTCCAATCTGAAAAACAACCCTCCCCCACCACCCTCTGTCTTCTACCTTTGAGCCAGTTCTGTATCCAAATGGCTAGTTCTCCCTGTATTCCATGAGATCTAACCTTGCTAATCATTGTGGTTGCTAAGCTCATTATGGAAAAGGACAATGATGATTTGAAAAGATTTTGCATGAGGAGAAGTGAGATTTTCTTAAAATAAAGCAGGATCTTATCAAAGTAGATTGGGAGCAGCCACTTCCAGGAAAATCCACAACAGAACAGTTGGGGCGGGGCAGATTCAAATGTAATTGTCAGGACTACAGGCCCAACATGTCTCCCTTAGGGTGGAATGTAGGGGCAAAAAGCCCAGAGAACCCTGGAACTTCATTAATATTCACGGCTGGATAAAAAAGGATGAGCGAGATCTATAACAAGTACAAAGGGAGCATATCAATGGAAGCCTTAGTGGAGTATAGAATGTGTAGGTAGGGAACTGAAGAAAGCAATTAGAGGAGCAAAATGGGGGCATGAGAAAACATGGTGAGTAAGACTGGGGAGAATATCAAAATATTCTACAAACGTATCAAGGGGAAGAGTGTAACCAGTCAGAGTAAGGCCCAATAGGGATCAACCTGAGTGTGAAGCCAGAGGACTCTGGTAGAGTGTTAAATGAGTACTTCACATCTGTCTTCACTCGGGAGAAGGCACATGCGGTACAGAATTTGGGAAGAGGGAAGTGTGAGGCTGTTGAGTAGCTTGATATTGGCAACAAGGTGGTTTTGGTGGCCTTATATGTCAACAAATCCCTAGGTCCAGATGAGTTGCATCCCAGGCTGCTGTGGAAGGCAAGGGAGGAAATAAATACAGGGGCTCTGACACATTTTTAAAATTCCTTTCTGGCAACAGGGGAGATGCCAAATGACTGGAGGATAGCTAATGTGCTTCCAATTATGTGGGAGGTGGAGATAAACCAGGGAATCTCAATCAGAAGTTGGGAAACTTGGAGGAAGTTCTCAAGGAGAGAATTCATCTCCACACAGACAGGCAAGGTTTGATCAGGGACAGTCTGCATGGTTTTGACAGAAGGCGGTCATACCTAACAAATCTTATGGAATTTTTAGGTGGTGGCGAGGTCTGTGGATGAGGGGAGTGCAGTTGATGTAGTTTATAGGGATTTCAGCAAAGCCATTAATAAGGTCCACATGGGAGACAGATAAAGAAGGTAGAAGCTCATGCAATCCAGGGTAATTTGGTGAGTAGGATCTAAAATTGGTTTAGTGGTAGGACAGAGGGTGGTGGTAAATGGCTATTTGACTGACTGGATGCCAGTGTCCAGTAGTTTACCACAAGGGAATGTGTTGGGTCCTTTATTGTCGACGGTACATACAAACGACATGAAAGAAAATGTGGGGGAGATGACAATTACGTTTATGGATGACGCAGAGATTGGCCAGGTGGTTGACAGTTGAGAAAGAAGGCTTTACTTTGCAGGAGGACACAGACAGATTAGTCAGATGGGGGGATCAATGCCAGATGGAATTTAACTCTGGTAAGTGTGAGGGGTCCACTCGGAAGAAAGATCAAGACAAGGGAATACTCAAGGGAGGACAATCAAAAGCTTGGGAAACAGTGGTATCTTGAGGTACTTGTCCACAGATCCCTAAAGGCAGCAGGACATGCTAATAGAACTCTGGTTAGGTCTCTAGTCACCACACTATAGGAAGTATGTGATAGCACCTGACAGGGTGTAGAGGAGATTTACAAGGATGTTGTCTGAGATGGAGCAGTTTAGCTGTCTGGAAAGTAAAACAAACCATTAAAATAAAACAAGGAATTGTGGATGTTGGAGATCTGAAACAAAAACAAATTGCTGGCAAGTCTGGCAGCAGTTCTGATGAATAACCACATGACTCGAAACATTATCTCTGCTTTCTTCCCACAGATGCTACCAGACCTGCTAAGTTTCACCAGCAATTTCTGTTTTTATCAGCTTTGAAGAGAGACTGGTTAGTTCAGGTTGTTTTGTTTAGAGCAGAGAAAGCCGAGAGGGGACCTGATTGACATGTATAAGCTTATGAGGGCTAAGAACAGAATGGATAGAAAGCAGCTGTTCCTCTGAGATAAAGGATCAATAACAAGAGGCCATAATTTTATGATAAAAAGCAGGTCTTTTAGAGGGAATTTGGGGAATGTTCTTTCACCCAGAGGGTGGTGGGAATCTGGAATACAATGCTTGCAAGGGTATTTGAGGTGGGAAAGCTCATAATCTTTAAAAAGTATTTAGATGAACACCTTAAATGTCATAAGCTTACAAGCACTTGGTCCAAAGCCTTGAAGTGGGACTGCTGAGAATTAGAATTTTTTTTGGTTAGTGCTGAGTTGATAGGCTGAAGGGCCTTTTCTGTACTGTACGATTCTCTGTTTCTAATCAGAAGAGAATGAGGTGAATGTGGAAAATAAATGCAATTCACATGAATGCCTTACTTCTATACCATAGGTTCAATGCAAGCTGTAATAAACTGAAGTAATTAAACTGGGGATGCAGACAAGTATAGAACCACTGCTAATGGAACTCCCTTGGATACTGACTATAAAGCTTTTAGAATTTACTGTGGAAAAACACAGAATTTTTAATTCATGCCAAACACAAGACGACACTATGCAACACCAGAATTGAGATTCAATTGAATTTTGACACAAACGGAGTTCAGAAACTCTCCTTTTGGTAATCTTACTCCAATTTTAACTGGAGTCAAGTGAGGCCTTGACAAGAATCTCATTTATTAGAGGAAAACCACAAACAAATAACAGCAGAAACGCAATCGATCATTAGTTTTACAAGGGGAATATTAAGAAACAAAGAAAACAAAGCAGTTTTGGAACCAATGGAGACGATGCATAAATCTTACAAGCACCAGAACTGAAAAATTATACCTTTTAGGAAAAACTGGGAAGGTTGGGCACTCTTCTCCAGAAAAGAGAATGCTACAGAGGAATCTGATACAATTCTGCAAGGTTACACCAGGCTTTAATAGTGCAGATAGAGACTATATTCCTCATCACATAAATAACAAGAACTAGGGATCATAAATAAGATATTTTATGCTCAGAAATCTAATAATAGATCAGGAGAACGTTCATCACCAGGTGGGTGGTTAGACTAAGGAACTTGCTACACCAGGGAGGGGTTGTGGCAAATATTATGGTTTATTTTAAGAAAATCTAGATAAGCATGAGACAGAAAGGCCATAATGATAGGGTGAAATGATTTCCTGAAGAACCAACAGCAGAGCATTAGAGCAATTGGGACAAATGGCTCAATTCTGTGGACACTCAATGCAACTATAACACAACTCATTCACTGCTTACATCTCTTACCTAGATGAGAGTCTTCACCTTTCTCCATAATCCCCGACTCATTGCAGGAGTTTACATCTTCCTGCAGGACAACACATTTAATTAACTGTCAGAACATAATTTATTTTAGGAATGGGGAAGGGTTAAAACAACACTAGCTTCTTGTCATCACCATTATCTTATACTAATGACAAACGCTACCCTATCCTCAAATGCCTGTTGCTCTACCAGTTCTTTCACTGTCACAGACATTTCCTAATTTTGAAGGTTTTGAAGAAAACTGGTCAGGCCAATCCAGGCAAGATGTAATATTCAGCAGTTGATCACCTGGGAAGTTGAATTTATGTATTTACTAAGGTTGGCAGCATTGCACCAGGCTGTTAGAGTCGTAGAGATGCACAGCATGGAAACAGACCCTCCTGTCCTAGTTGTCCATGCCGACCAGATATTCTAAATTAATCTAATCCTATTTGCCACCACTTGGCCCTATCCTTCTCAGCCCTTCCTATTTATATACCCATCCAGATGTTTTTTAAATGTTGTAATTGCACCAACCTCCACCACTTCCTCTGGCAACTCACTCCATACATGCACCATCCTTTGCATGAAAAAAAGGCTCCTTACGCCCTTTTATGTCTTTCCCCTCTCATTCTAAACCTATATCCTCACATCTGGACTCCCCCACCCCAGGGAAAAGACCTTGTCTATTTACCCTATCCATGCCCCTCATTGTTTTATAAACCTCTGTAAATGTCACCCCTCAGCCTCCGACACTCCAGGGAAAACAGCCCCAGCCTATTCAGCCTCTCCCTATAGATCAAATCCTCCGACCCTGGCAACATCCTTGTAAATCTTTTCTGAACCCTTTCAAGTTTCACAACATCCTTCCTAAACGATAGAGACAAGAAATGCATGCAATATTCCAAACCAATGGCCTAACCAATGTCCTGTACAGCCGAAACATGACCTCCCAACTCCTGTACTCAATACTCTGACCAATAAAAGAAAGCATACAAAACGCCTTCTTCACTATCCTATCTACCTGCGACTCCACTTTCAAGGAGCTATGAACCTGCACTCCAACATCTCTTTGTTCAGCAAAACTCTCCAGGAGGATATCATTAAGTGTATAAATCCTGCCCTGATTTGCTTTCCCAAAATGTAGCACCTCACATTTATTGAAATTAAAGTCCATCTGCCACTCTTTGGCTCACTGGCCCATCTGATCAAGATCCCATTGTACTCAAAGATAACCACTATCACTGTCCACTACATCACCAATTTTGGTGTTATCTGCAAACTTACTAACTATACCTTCTATTCTCATATCCAAATAATTTATATAAATGACGAAAAGCAGTGGACCCAGCATGGATCCTTGTAGTGCATGACTGGTCACAGGTCTAGAGTCTGAAAAGCAACTCTCCACCATCATCCTCTGTCCTCTATCTTTGAGCCAGTTCAGGACCCAAATGGCTAGTTCTCCCTGTATTCCATGTGATTTAACCTTGCTAAGTAGTTTATCATGAGGAACCTTGTTGAATGTTTTATCAAAGTCCATCTCAGATTATAAGGTCAAACTGCCACAAACAGGCACATCCTTACGTCAATTGGAGACTAAGTTTTTGTTTGCAAACAATTATTTATAAATCTATGATGTCTTCCCAAAGTTAGAAAGAACTGCAAGAAACAACAAACTTATTTCCTGGATAGTTCTAGCAAAATCAAGAGATTAAATACTAATACAAAAATTCAGGTGTAAGTTTGTTCAAGAATAATATAGCTGTAGAATACATTAGCAGGGGTGTCTACTGAAGCAGACTGCACAAATGTCTTCAAACTGAATTAAAAGCATTGTGGAGAGCTGGCCTATCAAAGTTACTGACAGATAAGGGAATCAAGGGTTATGGGGCAGACAAGAAAATGGACATGAGACTGCAAGATATGCTATAATGCTACTGAACAATGAAGCAGGTTTGACGTGCTAATTTGCTCACTCCTGTTCTTAAATCTCAAGTTCCCACCATGTTCAGTCCTGGGCACTGCACCTCAGAAATGCTACTGGCCTTGGAGGGAGTAGCACACAATCAACAGAGCAATACCAGGGCTGAAAGGAGGTGGGTTTCTCGACTCATCCAGTGTTCACTTGTCTGGTGGGCTCTAGGGATGTTATAACTGAGGTATTTAAAATGCTAAATAAAAAAAGCATAATCTTAAAATCAGAGCATATCTGTCATGACTGAAATCATGAAGCACTTTGCCACAGAAAAGGCAGTGTGCAAGTCTAAAACTTGGTCCCCAAAAAGCTCTGGATGCTCAATATTAATTGGAGCCTTCAAGACCAAGATTGACAGATTTTGCCAGATGAGGGCATCATGAAATATGGTGTTAAGGCTAACAAATGTATTTGAAGTATAATTCATTGCTGTTTAATCTCTGTGTGAACATTCTTCACTTTGCAAATCCAATTGTTAGCTTTGCATTATGTGAGCATTAGCATCATTGCTAATACCTGCTCAGGTATTGCTGCTATGCTTAAGATGGCCTTCCATCTCACCATACAACTACATACCATTTCATCTGATGTCCAATTTAACAGGCAAATAAGTCTGAGGGGTAAATGACCACCTCGACATTCTATGGTCTTATCCACAGCATTAGGTGATGGCCTTGTGGCGTTACCGCTGGACTGTTAATCCAGAGACCCAAATAATGTTCTGGGTACTTGAGTTCAAATCCTGCCATGGCAAATAGTGGAATGTGAATTCAATAAAGTAAGGAATTAAGAGCGTAATGACGACTGCGAATCCACTGTCAATTGTTAGAAAAAACCCACCTGGTTCACTAATGCCCTTTAGGGAAGGAAACTGCCATCCTTACCTGGTCTGGCCTACATGTAACTTGAGACCCACACCAATGTAGTTGACTCTTAACTGCCCCCTGGGCAATAAATGCCAATCTAGCCAGCGATGCCCTCATCCCATCAATGAATTTTTTAAAAACAACACTATTACAGCTAGCTTCGAGACTCCTGGGAGATCATTAAGCAAAGCTCCTGCTCCTGCTCACTATTGACTGATCTCGTGTTGCAACATTTGTGGGTGCCTTCAATACCCGCTACAATTGGCAGCCAGTCAATTAGTTAGCATCCACACACTGGAGCAAACAGTATGGTTTCTGGGGAGGTCTTTTGGATATGGAAATATACTCCAACAAAAAAAGCAAGTTGGTTCAGAGGTAGAGGGAGACCATTCTTAATTGACATAGAAAAGATGATCTCAGATTGAGGAAAAAAATCATACACCCAACAACTTCAAGGGATCATACTTACATCAGGCACGTCCTTGAATTGTCCATCTGACTTCAACTCTGAGTCATCTCCCTTACACAAGTCAACCCTGAAATACAGTAAACAATTTATCACCCCCTGACAAGAAAACACCAGAGAGAAACTATGACCTCAATTCACATGTCTGCGTGGGTTTCCTCTAGGTGCTCCGGTTTCCTCCCACAGGCCAGAGTTGTACAGGTGAGGGTGGATTGGCCATGCTAAACTGCCCAGAGTGTCCAGGGATGTACAGGCTAGGTGGACTGCAGAGATATAACTGTATCAAAATCTCCAAATTCTGTGCTCATGCAGCCTGCACCTCAATGTTTCGGACAATCTGCGCTTGTATTTTCAAAATAAATGGATGTTTTGGACATATGATTCTCCTCTTTTGGGCGAGGTAAGGAAGAGTCCAATATTTTCTGCTTTCATTCCTTTTTCCCCACTTTTGTTCATTATCCCTTTAAACCATCACTCAACAGAAACCTAATTATTGGAAGAGAAAAAAATTGAGGAGTACTGGAAAAGACAGGGGAATGGCTGTTGATATGTTGCTTATGTACAAAGCTGGCACAGAGAAAGAATACAAGGTAACTCATGTTTTTCTGTGCTGTAACCATTCCATAACTTCATGAAGTAACCTGATAAGACATGCTGAGATAGTTACAGCCTTTAGGATAACAGGAAGGATAGTGAAATGGCAAGGTGCGGGGTAGACACAGTTCAATGCGATGAAGTGTGAGGTGATGCAGTTTAGAAGGATTAATATGGAAAGATGATTAGATTACTTTACAGTGTAGAAACAGGCCCTTCGGCCCAACAAGTCCACACCAACCCGCCGAAGCACAAACCACCCATACCCCTACATTTACCCCTTACCTAACACTACGGACAATTTAGCATGGCCAATTCACCTGACCTGCACATCTTTGGACTGTGGGAGGAAACCGGAGCACCCGGAGGAAACCCACACAGACACGGGGAGAACGTCCACACAGTCAGTCGCCTGAGGCGGGAATTGAACCCGGGTCTCTGGCGCTGTGAGGCAGCAGTGCTAACCACTGTGCCACCATGCCGCCCACTGATATATCATACATGGCAAGATTTTGAACAATGCAAATGAGCTCATATACACAAATCCGTAAAGGTGGCAGATGCAAGTTGGTCTGGTGGTTAACAGAAGAAATAGTTACCTGGGTTTATAAGTTCCATTTATACTTTTGAATTTAGAAGAATGAGGGGTTATTATATTAAACATACAAGATTCTGAGGGGGCTGAAAATGTGTTACTGGAAAAGCGCAGCAGGTCAGGTAGCATCCAAGGAGCAGGAGAATCGATGTTTCGGGCATGAGCCCTTCTTCAGGAATCATTGCCCGAAACGTCTATTCTCCTGCTCCTTGGATGCTGCCTGACCTGCTGCGCTTTTCCAGAAACCCATTTTCAGCTCTGATCTCCAGCATCTACAGTCCTCACTTTCTCCTAGAAGATTCTGAGGGGGCCTGATAGGGTAGATGTTGAGAAAATGTTTCGACTAGTAGGGGAATTTCAAATTGCGGAAACTGTTACAAAATAAGGGGATATTCATTTGGAAATGTGATTGAAAAGAATCTCTTCGCTGAGGGTAGTGAATGTCTGGAATCCTCTATTCCAGGGAGTTGTGGAGGCTAGATACTGAAAGCATTTGAAGAGGAGGGAGATAGACTTTTGAAATTGCAGGGAGTTGAGAGCAAAGCTGAAGAGTTGACGCCTGGGCAGATCAGTCTTGATGACATAGATTGGTGGGGCCGGATGGCTTAGTCCTGTTCCTATTTCTTATGTACTTATCAACAAAGACATTGATTACAAAAGCAAGTGTATGGGACATGTTTACTAGGATTTTACCCTAGATGAGGGACTTCAGTCATGAGAAACGATCAGAAATGATTGGTACGTTTATTCACCTTGGAACAGAGAAGGTTGAGGATAGCTAACAGAGGTTTTCAAGTTAAAAAGAAGTTTTGAATGAGAAAGGGATTTCTTCTGGTGAATGAAGTCAATTACCAGACGTCACAGACTCAAAAGAACCAGAAAGCTGAGAATAAATGTTTCCACTCTGTGGCCAGGACTGTAGGACCCTGGGAAGCACCAAGGATCAGAGGGAGCTTGGTGTGCACATACTCTGGCCCCGTAAGGTATCTGGGCAGGTAGACAAAGTGGTTAAGGTGACATATAGGATATGTCTTTACTTGCTGAGACACAGAGTTTAAGAGCAAGAAGTTTATACTGGAACTGTATAAATCACTGGTTAGGCCAGAGCTACAGCATTGTGTGCAGAGGAGCTTTACCAGAATGTTGCCAGGGGCTGGAGAGTCAGTTATGACAAGGGACTGGGCAGACTGGGGTTGTTTTCACTGGAGCTAAACATGAGGGGAACATGGTTGAAGCGTAAACATTACAAGGGGCAACAGATAGGATAGACAGGAAAAAACTTCCCTTTGGTAGAGGGACCAATGACTCAGGGGCATAGATTTAAGGTAAGGAGCAGGAAAGTTAGAGAGGATGTGAGGATTAATTCTTTCACCCAGAGGATGGTGGGAATCTGGAACTCACTGCCTGTAAGGATGGGAGTGGCAGAAACGCTCAGCACAATTAAGCAGCATTTAGAATTTTATTAGTGATGGCAAGGCAGCTAAGGCAACAGGCTCGAGAATGGATAAGTCAAAGGATGTTTTTACTGTGCTGAAGACCTTTTAACACGAGCTGAATAGGTAATGGAATCCGATTCCATAAATAATTCAAAAAAATACTTGTACAAATACTCAAGGATGAAAAACAGAATATAACAAGAAAGTGGAGATGTCTGCTCTTTCAAAAAGCCATGACAATTATGTTGGGCCAAGGGTCGTCTCCTTGCTGTAAATTTCATATAAACAGCACTTGTGCCACCACTCTCCGGCACTGAGAAAGGGAAAATACCACTTACTGTTACCTGAGGCAATTTACCCGGAAGTTGCCAGGAATGGAGGGGGTGTGTCATGAAAACAGGCTGGGCTTATTTTCACTAGAGCATAGGAGGTTGAGAGATTACCTTATAGAGGTTATAAATCATGAGGAGCATGGGTGAATAGTTAAGTGTCAGGGTTGACAGGGTTGTTAAGAAGGCATACAGTGCTTTAGCTTTTATTGATAGAGGGATCAAGTTCCGGAACCATGACGTTATGCTACAGCTGTACAAAACTCTGGTGTGGCCGCACTTGGGAGTATTGTGTACAGTTCTGGTCACCACATTATAAGAAGGATGTGAAAGCTTTGGAAAGGGTGCAGAGGTGATTTACTAGGATGTTGCCTGGTATGGAGAGAAGGTCTTATGAAGAAAGGCTGAGGGACTTGAGGCTGTTTTCGTTGGAGAGAAGAAGGTTGAGAGGTGACTAAATAGAGACATATAAGATAATCAGAGGGTTAGATAGAGTGGACTGGGAGAGCCTTTTTCCAAGTATGGTGATGGCAAGCACGAGGGGACATAGCTTTAAACTGAGGGGTGATAGATATAGGACAGATGTCAGAGGTAGTTTCTTTACTCAGACAGTAGTAAGAGTATGGAATGCTTTGCCTGCAACGGTAGTAGATTCGCC
Source organism: Chiloscyllium plagiosum (assembly GCF_004010195.1). Lineage (NCBI taxonomy): Eukaryota > Metazoa > Chordata > Chondrichthyes > Orectolobiformes > Hemiscylliidae > Chiloscyllium > Chiloscyllium plagiosum. The sequence continues at coordinate 59,999,944 of NC_057729.1, read as the reverse complement.
AACTTTAAGTACATTTAAGTTGTCATTGGACAAGCATGTGGACGTACATGGACATGTAGGTTCAATGGGCTTCAGATTGGTATGACTGGTCGGCACAACATCGAGGGCCAAAGGGCCTGTACTGCGCTGTAATGTTCCATGTCGCATTCGTCGGGTGAGGGACTTCAAAACTAGAGGGCATATCTTTAAGGTGAGAGGAGGAAGTTTTTTTTAAAACACAGAGTGTGGTTGGTGTGTGGAATGAACTGCCAAAGGAAGTGGTGGATGCAGGTACAGTGACAACATTTAAAACACATTTGAGTAAGTACATGAATAGTTGAAACTTTATTGCTGGAACAGCACAGCAGGTCAGGCAGCATCCAGGGAACAGGAGATTCGACGTTTCGGGCATAAGCCCTTCTTCAGGAATGAGGAAGGGCCTGTGCCCGAAACGTCGAATCTCCTGTTCCCTGGATGCTGCCTGACCTGCTGTGCTGTTCCAGCAATAAAGTTTCAACTTTGATCTCCAGCATCTGCAGACCTCACTTTCTCCTCTAAGTACATGAATAGGAAAGGTTTGGAGGGATTTGGGTCAAACTCAGGTAAGCAGGACTGGTTCAGTTTGGGAATACGGTTGGTATGCACTAGTTGGACTGAGGATGACTATGATCGAAATGAAAGCTCAATGCTTGAATTAGGGAGTTAGGGTGCCTTCCACCGAACATCTTTCCCCAATCTGTCCCGCCACAGCTGCCATTGTTTTACCCTTCAGTTATGTCTGATGACAGGTCGGCACCTCCTTGCTCAGCTGCTAATGAGGTTTCATCAGGCATGCCAACCCTTTCGAGGAAGCAGAGTGCTGGGTCAGCTCTCATAGCGTTGTAGCGCTCATAACCTGAAAAGAATCAAAAACAGCTGGGTCACAGCAAGCTGTCATGACTATGAACTTTTACAGAAATGTCATTAGGTCATGACAAGTTGGTGCAGTGTTCAAATGACTCAGTAATCATAAATAATGTTTTAAATATTATATCACAGAGTGCAGAGGCCCTAAAACACAATACCAATAAGCTCTAGGTGATAGAAATCTGACAACGGTCATCATGCTGAAACTTTACTTTTCTCGCTCCAGACGCTGCCTGACCTGATATATGTCTGTAATTCATACATTGTTCTGGTGAGCAGTCTTGAAGAAAGAACACCAGCTGAATCCTTCCCACTTTCTCATCAAGACAAAACACAGAACAAGACCTGGGATTGACTCCTTAGTCTTTTCTGGGCTGTGCAGTACACTAGAAATGGACAGTACATTTAGCAGCTGAGGCCAGGGGAGTTCCACTACTTCTAGGTATGGCCTAATCCATTAAACATACATAAGGACCTTTTGTACTCAGTTTCGGCTAAGAAACTGTAGTCACAGCAATGACATGACTTTACTAGGAATTGGTTCAACAATGACAATCCAAACAAATTTCATTATGAATACAGTTCTAGCTCACTGTTAAAGAATTTCTTTAAGTCATTGCTACTATGTCAGTGGTTTCCAAACTAATACACAAATTGAACCCATGTAAATACTGATGCACATTGGGGTACCCCAACATCAAACTGCTATGGCCCCACATAGATCCTGACATATGCCTGGTTGTTAAAGCTATTAATGCCACTAGGGCATCACGGTGGCTTAGTGGTTAGCACTTTTGCCTCTCAGTGCCAAGGACCCGGGTTCAATTCCAGCCTCTGGCAACTCTGTTTGGAATGTGCATATTCTCCCCATTTCTGCCAGGTATTCCAGTTTCCTCTCTCAGTTCAAAGATGTGCAGCTTAGGGGGATTGGCCATGCTAAATTGCCCATAGTGTTCAGGGATATGCAGGCTAGGTAGCTTATCCATGGAAATGCAAGATGGGGGATGGGTCTTGGTGGGATGCTTTCCAGAGGGTCAGTGTCGACCCACTGGGCCAAATGGCTTGTTTCCACATTGTAGGGATTCTATTCTTTTCTAATCTGTTTATCGAAGCAGGGGTCTGCAACTGATCATTTGCATTTCATATTTCCATACAAACTCTAATTGCTCATTCCCCTTCCTGACCAATTTCCCATAGTTTTTAAAAAGCTCAATGTGATCAGGAAGAGTCAGTCTGGTTTGGTGAAAGGGAAATGGTGTTTAACCAATTGACTGGAATGTTTTGAAGAGGTAACATGCTTTGTGTATAAAGGGAAGCCCCTGATGCACTGTATTTGGATTTCCAGAAAGCATTTGACATGGTTCCACAGAAAAGCTTATTGCAAAAAACTAAGAGCTCTCGAGTGTAAGGGGTAACACATTAGCACTGATAGAAGATTGGCTGACAGAAAACACTATGCATAAATGGCTCTTCTACAGATAGGCAGCATGTGACAAGTAGGGTCCCACAGAGATGTGTCTGAGCCTTCAACGTTTTACAATTTATATCAATGATTTACAAGAAGATATTGAAGGCATGGTGGCTAAATTTACTGATGACAAAGATAGGTTTAAAAAAAACAATTCTGTGAAAAAAATCATAAGGAGATTGCACATCAAAGCAGATGGTTGAGTGAGTGGGTAAAACTCTGGCAGATGGAGTATAACGTGTGAAAATGTGAAGTTGCTCACTTTGGTAGGAAAAATAAAAATGTACCGTATTATTTAAAAGGGGAATGACTACAGAATTCCAGTGTGCACAGGGGTCTAGATGTCAAAGTGCAGGATTTACAAAAGATTAGCTTACATGTGTATTAAGTGATTTAAGAAGGGGAATAGAATGCTACCCTTTATTTATGAGGGAAACATAAAAGGATAAAATTAATTAAATAAAAAGGAATACTGGACTCAAAATTTAATTCTGTTTCTCTCTCCACCAATGCTGCCAGGCCTGCTGAGTTTCTCCAGCAATTTTGGTTTTCATTTATAAAAGTAAAGATGTCATGTTTCAGTTGTATATGGCATGGGTGTGAACATCCAGGGGATAGTATGCAGTTTACATCTCCTTATTTAAGAACTTAAACATGTTGAAGGCAGTTCAGATGAGATTTACTCGATATGAGGAAAGATCAGACAGGCCAAGCTTGTTTCATATAACAGTACAGGCCCTTCAGCCCATTATGTTGTGCTGAACACTTATCTTAATTTAAGATCAACCCAACCTACACACTCCTCAATTTGCTACAGTCCATGTGCTTGTCCAGCAGCTGCTTACATGTCCTAATGTCTCTGACTCTACTACCACTGCTGGCAGTGCATTCCATATACCCATCACTCTCTGCATAAAGAACCTACCTCTGACATCTCCCCAAACCTTCTTCCAATCACTTTAAAATTATGACCCCTCATGACAGTCATTTCTGCCCTGGGGGAAAGTCTCTGGCTATCGACTCAATCTATGCCTCTCTTTACCTTGTACACCTCTATCAAGTCACCTCGGTTCCTCCTTCTCTCCAGTGTGAAAAGACCTAGCTCACTCAACCTCTCTTCATAAAACAAGCCCTCCATTCCAGACAGTATCCTGGTAAATCTCCTCTGCACCCACCTGAAAGCATCTACATCTTTCCTATAACAAGGTGACCAGAACTGGACACAATGTTCCAAGTGTGGGCTAACCAGGGTTTTATAGAGCTGCAGCAAAACCTTGCAGCTCTTAAACTCGCTCCCCCTGTTAATGACAGCCAAAACACCATATGCGTTCTTAACAACCCTATCAACTTGGGTGGCAACTTTGAGGCATTTATGCACATGGATCCCAAGATCCCTCTATTCCTCCACACTGTCAAGAATCCTATCTTTAACCCTGTATTCAGCATACAAATTCGACCTTCCAAAATGAATCACTTAGCATTTATCCAGGTTGAACTCCATCTGCCACTTCTCAGCCCAGCTCTACAACCTGTCAATGTCTTGTTGTAGCCTGCAACAGCCCCTGACACTATCTACAACACCACTGACCTCTGTATCATCAGCAAACATGCTAACCCACACTTCCACTTCTTCATCCAAGTCATTTATAAAAACCACACAGAGCAGAGGCGCAAGTACAGATCTCTACAGGACACCACTGGTCACTGACCTCCAGGTGGAATACTTTCCATCCACTACCACTTGCTGTGTTCTTTTGGCCAGCCAATTCTGTATCCAGACAGCCATATTTCTCAGTCTCCCATACCTCCTAACTTTCTGAATGAGCCAACTGTGGGGAACCTTAGCAAATGCCTTACTGAAATCCATAAACACCGCATCCACTGGTCGACCTTCATCAACTTGTCTCATCAGGTCCTCAAATAATTCAATAAAGCTTGTGAGGCATGACCTGCCCCTCACAAAGCCACGCTGACTATCTTTAATCAAACTATGTTTTTCTAAATAGTCATCAATCCTATCTCAGAATCTTTTTCAGAACCTTGCTTACCACAGACATAAGACCGACTGGTCTGTAATTCCCAGGGATTTCTCTATTCCATTTCTTGAACAGAGGAATAACATTCACCCCTCTCCAATCATCCGGTACTACTCCTGTGGAGAGTGAGGATACAAAGATCATCGCCAGAGGTGCAGCAATCTCATTCCCAGAGTAACCTTGGATATATCTGGTCCGGTCCTGGGGACATATCTATCTTGATGCTTTCCGAAATTTCCAACATATCCACTTCCTTAATATCAATCTGTTCAAGCCGATGAACCTGGTCCACGGTATCCTCACTATCAACAAGGTCCCTCACTCTAGTGAATACTGAAGCAAAACACTCATTTAGGGCCTCCCCTACCTCTTCAGACTCCAGACACAAGTTCCCTCCACAATCCCTGATCGGCCCTATGCTATCTGATTATTCTCTTATCCCTCACGTACGCGTAGAATGCTCTTGGGTTTTCCCTAATCATTCCCACCAAGGCTTTTCCGTGTCCCCTCCTAGCTGTCCTCAGTCCATTTTTGAGTTCTTTCCTAACTACCCTGTAATCCTCTAAAGCTGTGCCAAACTCTTGTTTCCTCAACCTTAAGAAAGCTTCCTTCTTCCATTTGACAAGAAACTCCTCTGTTCGTCATCCAAAGCTCCTTCACCTTACCATTCTTTGCCTGTCTCAGTGGGACAAAGCTATCCAATACTCGCAACAAGTGCTCCTTAAACAGCCTCCACATTTCTATTGAGTCTTTCCCATAAAACAATTGTTCCCAATTTATACTCCACAGCTCCTGTCCAATAACAGTATAATTTCACCTCCCCCAATTAAATACCTTCCCATACTGTCTGCTCCTATCCCTCTCTATGACTATGGTAAAGGTGAGGCAGTTGTGGTCACTGTCACTGAAATGCACTCCCACCGAGAGACCGGACACCTGGCCTGGTTTTTTTTGCCAAATCCAATGTGACCTCCCCCGTCGGCCTATCTACATATTGAGTCAAGATTCCTTTCTGGATACAGCTGACAAAATCGGCTCCATCCAGCCCAAGTGCACGGAGGTTCCAATCAATATTGGGCAAGTTGATGTCATCCATAACAACAATTGTTACATTTGCACCTTTCAAAGATATGCTGTCCAATCTGTTCTTCCATCTTTGAGGCGGCATGGTGGCACAGTGGTTAGCACTGCTGCCTCACAGCGCCAGAGACCCGGGTTCAATTCCCGCCTCAGGCGACTGACTGTGTGGAGTTTGCACGTTCTCCCCGTGTCTGCGTGGGTTTCCTCCGGGTGCTCTGGTTTTCTCCCACAGTCCAAAGATGTGCAGGTCAGGTGAATTGGCCGTACTAAATTGCCCGTACTGTTAGGTAAGGGGTAAATGTAGGGGTATGGGTGGGTTTCGCTTCGGCGGGTCGGTGTGGACTTGTTGGGCCGAACAGCCTGTTTCCACACTGTAATGTAATCTAATCTAATCTAAAATCTAATCTAATGTAATCTAAAAATCTAATCTAATCTCTCTGCTGCTATTGGGGGGTCTATCAAAAACACCCAATAAAGTGACTGTTCCTTTCCTGTTACTGACTTCCACCCATACTGACTCAGTAGATAAACCCTCCTCAACAACCCCCTTTTCTGCAGCTGTGATGCCCTCTCTAATTAACAATGCTACTCTCCTTCCTCTTTTACCCCCCTCCATGTTCTTTTTAAAATATCTAAACCCTGGAACATCCAGTAACCATTCCTGCCCCTGTGAAATCTGTGGCCTACTTAAGTTCAGCAGAATGAGAGTGATTTCACTGAAGTTTGTAAGATCATGAATGGTCTTGACAAGTTGGACATGGAAAGGAAGTTTCCTATCGTGGGTCAGTCCAGAACTGGGCTGGCACTGTTTTAAGACTGATGTCAGGGAATTATTTTTCACCGATGGTGAGAGATTTTAGAACATTCTGCCTCAAAGATGGGGAAGGCAGGGCCATGGAATATTTTTAGGTTACATAGACTCTTGTTAGGAAGGGGAATCAAAGTTTATCGGGGTAGGTGGGCATGTGTAATTTGAAACACAAACAAATCAGCAATAGTCTTACTGAACGATGGACCAGGCTCGAAGGGCTGAATGGTATACTATTCCATCATATGTTCATAAAACTGCTTTGCAAATAGATAATTCAATAAGCATCAGCTATAACCTCTCGAGCATGTTCATTCTTAAAGACATCTTCATTTACAACACCGTCTCTTCTAAACTCAGGCATACTCCTGGGAACTCCCGGAATATATGGACATGGCCCTGGGGACACCATATTGATAATGAATCTTTCCTAAAAACATTAAATTTGGAGATACTGTTAGGAACCACATGGACAAACAACATATTCCTGAAGAACAACTCTCGATGCGGACACATTCCTGGGGACCATAAACACAGTCTTACCATGCTTATAAACTCCAATGAGCAGGGACTTATCAGAGTCTCCACCCCACCAGTCGACTGGCATATCATTGTAGTCCACATCAGGAATCCAGACATCCAGCTTACTGCACACCAGGGGTAGATGAAGACACCATGGGTGGGTGTAGGGGAATGGGGTGGTTTAAGAAAGAGGGGGATGAGCGAGAGGGAGGGGATGGGCAGAGAGGGTGAAATGCCAGCAGGACAGAACAGAGAGAGGCGGTGACAGAGAAGGAGGAAGTTTCAGAGACACGGAGGGAGAGAATCAGAAAAGGAGCAAGAGAGACAAACACAGTTAGATCACAGTTGATTTGTATCTCAAACCCATTTTTACCCTTCTGTTCTCTATATCCTTTAATACACTCATCCAACAAAACCTATTAACTCCAGTGAACTGACACTCTCCCACCTACCCCTGGCTTCAATAGTGCTCTTGTGGAGACAGTTCCAGGTTTCCATCAGCAGCTGTGTGAAGAAGTGCTTCTTGAAGGATTCAGCCCTCGTATTCTGTCTCCCAGAGGAACAATACTTCACTATCTACCTGATGAAATTTTAATCCTTTTAATTACTTCAATTAGATCACCTTTCAATCTTTTAATCTTAAGGAAATATAAGCCACATTTATGAAACTCTCCTCCCATAATATAATTTTTTAGTCCCAATATCAATCTTTACTGCTGCATTTGCAACACTCATACAAGGACTCATATAGGTTTTAGTCTGCTCTTAAAAGACTATACATGTTTGTGTGTAGGTCGAATTTTGAAGACCTTTTTAAAGCTGAAATTACACGAGGTATTGTTTTCAAGGGGAGGAAATTCATGCTTGGCATGAGTCAAAAAATGGACAAGAGCCAGACATCTATATAAAATGATAAACCAAAGGAAAAACCAATTATGGCCATTATTGAATATTTTTCTACAAAATAACTGCCGAGAGTGTGATGCTGGAAAAGCACAGCAGGTCAGGCAACCTCTGAGGAGCAGGGGAATCAATGTTTTGGGCATAAGCCCTTCACCAGGAAGGGCCTGAAACGTCTCTTCTCCTGCTCCTCAGATGCTGCCTGACCTGCTGTGTTTTTCCATTACCACACTCTCGACTCTAATATCCAGCATCTGCAGACTTCACTTTTGCCTACAAAATAAGGATTCTGGGTAATCCAAGATGGACAACGGGAAAACTTCTGGTTGTAGCAGGCTGCTCCTTTTTTGAGGTATTTTAGGTGCTGGAGATGATTTCCTCGAATTTCAGGAGCAGCAATTATTGTTTTATATGCTGTTGCATTGTTTTGGAACTTTAGAGAAAAAGAAAAGTCAAAACAACAGCACTTTTAAAAGGGAGAGGGACAGACAAAGACAGCACATTGTGAGGTCAGTGCAGGAAAGAGAGAGAGAGAGAGAGAGAAATCCACACTGCTAATTTACACAGCAGAGAACCTGTGCAGTTACTGCCTTTGCTGTTTGAATTCATGTATCTCTGGACATGGAAGAACTAACAAAAAGGGTTGATGAGGGTAGAGCGGTAGATGTGACCTATATGGACATCAGTAAGGCATTCAACAAGGCTCCCCATGGGAGACTGGTTAGATCTCATGGAATACAGGGAGAACTAGCCATTTGGATACAGAACTGGCTCAAAGGTAGAAGACAGAGGGTGGTGGTGGAGGGTTGTTTTTCAGACTGGAGGCCTGTGACCAGTGGAGTGCCACAAGAATTGGTGCTGGGTCCACTACTTTTCATCATTTATATAAATGGTTTGGATGTGAGCATAAGAGGTATAGATAGTAAATATGCAGATGACACCAAAATTGGAGGTGTAGTGGACAGCGAAGAGGGTTACCTCAGATTACAATGGGACCTTGATCAGATGGGCCAATAGGCTGAGAAGTGGCAGATGGACTTTAATTCAGATAAATGTGAGGTACTGCATTTTGGCAAAGGAAATCTTAGCAGAACTTACACACTTAATGGTAAGGGAATGTTTCTGAACAAAGAGACCTTGGAGTGCAGGTTCATTGCTCCTTGAAAGTAGAGTTGCAAGTAGGTAGTACAGTGAAGGTGGCGTTTGGTATGCTTTCCTTTATTGGTCAGAGTATTGAGTACAGGAGTTGGGAGGTCATATTGCGGCTGTACAGGACATTGGTTAGCCACTGTTGTAATATTGCATGCAATTCTGGTCTCCTTCCTATCGGAAAGATGTTGTGAAACGTGAAAGGGTTCAGAAAAGAGTTACAAGGATGTTGTCAAGGTTGAAGAATTTGAGCTATAAGGAGAGGTTGAACAGGCTGGGGCTGTTTTCCCTGGAGCATCGGAGGCTGAGGGGTGACCTGATAGAGATTTATAAAATGAGGGGCATGGATAGGATAAATAAACAAAATCTTTTCCGTGGGGTGGGGGAGTCCAGAACTAGAGGGCATAGGTTTAGAGTGAGAGGGGAAAGATATAAAAGGGACCGAAGGGGCAACCTTTTCACACAGAGGGTGGTACGTGTATGGAATGAGCTGCCAGAGGAAGTGGTGGAGGCTGGTACAATTGCATCATTTAAGAGGCATTTGGATGGGTACATGAATTGGAAACTTTGAGGAGAAAGTGAGGTCTGCAGATGCTGGAGATCAAAGTTGAAACTTTATTGCTGGAACAGCACAGCAGGTCAG